>NW_027017205.1:0-229284 GCF_036013445.1 Caloenas nicobarica
GCTCTGTCGGGCTCTGTCGGGCCCTCTCGGCTCTGTCGGGCTCTACTGGGCCCTGTCGGGCCCTGTCGGGCTCTGTCGGGCTCTGTCGGGCTCTGTCGGGCCCTGTCGGACTCTGTCGGGCTCTGACGGGTTCTGTCGGGCTCTGTCGGGCTCTGACGGGTTCTGTCGGGCTCTACTGGGCCCTGTCGGACTCTGTCGGGCTCTGTCGGGCTCTGTCGGGCTCTGTCGGGCTCTGACGGGCTCTGACGGGTTCTGTCGGGCTCTACTGGGCCCTGTCGGACTCTGTCGGGCTCTGTCGGGCTCTGTCGGGCTCTGTCGGGCTCTGTCGGGCTCTGACGGGTTCTGTCGGGCTCTGTCGGGCTCTGTCGGCTCTACTGGGCTCTGTCGGGCTCTGTCGGGATCTACTGGGCTCTGTCGGGCCCTGTCGGGCCCTGACGGGCCGTGTCGGGCTCTGTCGGTCTCTGTCGGGCCCTGTTGGGCTCTGTCGGGCCCTGTCGGGCCCTGTCGGGCTCTGTCGGGCTCTGTCGGGCTCTGTCGGGCTCTGTCGGGCTCTGTCGGGCTCTACTGGGTTCTGTCGGGCTCTACTGGGCTCTACTGGGCCCTGTCGGGCTCTGTCAGGCTCTGTCGGGCTCTGTCGGGCTCTACTGGGCTCTGTCGGGCCCTGTCGGGCCCTGTCGGGCTCTGGTCGGGCTCTGTCGGGCCCTGTCGGGCTCTGTCGGGCTCTGTCGGGCTCTGTCGGGCTCTACTGGGCTCTGTCGGGCTCTGTCGGGCTCTGTCGGGCTCTGTCGGGCTCTACTGGGCTCTGTCGGGCTCTGTCGGGCTCTGTCGGGCTCTACTGGGCCCTGTCGGGCCTGTCGGGCTCTGTCGGGCTCTGTCGGGCTCTGTCGGGCTCAACTGGTCTCTGTCGGGCTCTGTCGGGTTCTGTCGGGCTCTGTCGGCTCTGTCGGGCTCTGTCGGGCTCTACTGGGCTCTACTGGGCTCTGTCGGGCACTGTCGGTCTCTACTGGGCCCTGTCGGGCTCTGTCGGGCTCTGTCGGGCCCTGTCGGGCTCTGTCGGGCTCTGTCGGGCTCTGTCGGGCTCTACTGGGCCCTGTCGGGCTCTGTCGGGCTCTGTCGGGCCCTGTCGGGCTCTGTCGGGCTCTGTCGGGCTCTGTCGGGTCCTGTCGGGCCCTGTCGGGCTCTGTCGGGCTCTGTCGGGCCCTGTCGGGCTCTGTCGGGCTCTGTCGGGCTCTGTCGGGCTCTACTGGGCCCTGTCGGGCTCTGTCGGGCTCTGTCGGGCTCTGTCGGTCCCTGTCGGGCTCTGTCGGGCTCTACTGGGCCCTGTCGGGCCCTGTCGGGCTCTGTTTGGCTCTGTTGGGCTCTGTCGGGCTCTACTGGGCCCTGTCGGGTTCTGTCGGGCTCTACTGGGCCCTGTCGGGCGCGGTCGGGCTCTGTCGGGCTCTGTCGGGCTCTACTGGGCCCTGTCGGGCTCTGTCGGGCTCTACTGGGCCCTGTTGGGCTCTGTCGGGCTCTGTCGGGCCCTGTCGGGCTCTGTCGGGCTCTGTCGGGCTCTGTCGGGCTCTACTGGGCCCTGTCGGGCCCTGTCGGGCCCTGTCGGGCTCTGTCGGGCTCTGTCGGGCCCTGTTGGGCTCTGTCGGGCTCTGTTGGGTCCTGTCGGGCTCTGTCGGGCTCTGTCGGGCTCTGTCGGGCTCTGTCGGGCTCTACTAGGCTCTGTCGGGCTCTGTCGGGCTCTGTCGGGCTCTACTGGGCCCTGTCGGGCTCTGTCAGGCTCTGTTGGGCCCTGTCGGGCTCTGTCGGGCTCTGTCGGGCTCTGTCGGGCCCTGTCAGGCTCTGTCGGGCCCTGTCGGGCCCTGTCGGGCTCTGTCGGGCTCTGTCGGGCTCTGTCGGGCTCTACTGGGTTCTGTCGGGCTCTACTGGGCTCTACTGGGCCCTGTCGGGCTCTGTCGGGCTCTCTCGGGCTCTGTCGGGCTCTACTGGGCCCTGTCGGGCCCTGTCGGGCCCTGTCGGGCTCTGTCGGGCTCTGTCGGGCCCTGTCGGGCTCTGTCGGGCTCTGTCGGGCTCTGTCGGGCTCTACTGGGCTCTGTCGGGCTCTGTCGGGCTCTGTCGGGCTCTACTGGGCTCTGTCGGGCTCTGTCGGGCTCTGTCGGGCTCTGTCGGGCTCTACTGGGCCCTGTCGGGCCCTGTCGGGCTCTGTCGGGCCTGTCGGGCCCTGTCGGGCTCTGTCGGGCTCTGTCGGGCTCTGTCGGGCTCTACTGGGCTCTACTGGGCTCTGTCAGGCTCTGTCGGGCTCTACTGGGCCCTGTCGGGCCCTGTCGGGCCCTGTCGGGCTCTGTCGGGCTCTACTGGGCTCTGTCGGGCTCTGTCGGGCTCTGTCGGGCTCTACTGGGCTCTGTCGGGCTCTGTCGGGCTCTGTCGGGCTCTGTCGGGCTCTACTGGGCCCTGTCGGGCTCTGTCGGGCCCTGTCGGGCTCTGTCGGGCTGTGTCGGGCCCTGTCGGGCTCTGTCGGGCTCTGTCGGGCTCTGTCGGGCTCTGTCGGGCTCTACTGGGCCCTGTCGGACTCTGTCGGGCTCTGTCGGGCTCTGTCGGGCTCTGTCAGGCTCTGACGGGTTCTGTCGGGCTCTGTCGGGCTCTGTCGGGCTCTACTGGGCCCTGTCGGGCCCTGTCGGGCTCTGTTTGGCTCTGTTGGGCTCTGTCGGGCTCTACTGGGCCCTGTCGGGTTCTGTCGGGCTCTACTGGGCCCTGTCGGGCGCGGTCGGGCTCTGTCGGGCTCTGTCGGGCTCTACTGGGCCCTGTCGGGCTCTGTCGGGCTCTACTGGGCCCTGTTGGGCTCTGTCGGGCTCTGTCGGGCCCTGTCGGGCTCTGTCGGGCTCTGTCGGGCTCTGTCGGGCTCTACTGGGCCCTGTCGGGTTCTGTCGGGCTCTGTCGGGCTCTGTCGGGCTCTACTGGGCCCTGTCGGGCTCTGTCGGGCTCTGTCGGGCCCTGTCGGGCTCTGTCAGGCTCTGTCGGGCCCTCTCGGCTCTGTCGGGCTCTACTGGGCCCTGTCGGGCCCTGTCGGGCTCTGTCGGGCTCTGTCGGGCTCTGTCGTGCCCTGTCGGGCTCTGTCGGGCTCTGTCGGGCTCTGTCGGCTCTACTGGGCCCTGTCGGACTCTGTCGGGCTCTGTCGGGCTCTGTCGGGCTCTGTCGGGCCCTGTTGGGCTCTGTCGGGCTCTGTCGGGTCCTGTCGGGCTCTGTCGGGCTCTGTCGGGCTCTGTCGGGCTCTGTCGGGCTCTACTAGGCTCTGTCGGGCTCTGTCGGGCTCTGTCGGGGCTCTACTGGGCCCTGTCGGGCTCTGTCAGGCTCTGTCGGGCCCTGTCGGGCTCTGTCGGGCTCTGTCGGGCTCTGTCGGGCCCTGTCAGGCTCTGTCGGGCCCTGTCGGGCCCTGTCGGGCTCTGTCGGGCTCTGTCGGGCTCTGTCGGGCTCTACTGGGTTCTGTCGGGCTCTACTGGGCTCTACTGGGCCCTGTCGGGCTCTGTCGGGCCCTGTCGGGCTCTGTCGGGCTCTACTGGGCCCTGTCGGGCCCTGTCGGGCCCTGTCGGGCTCTGTCGGGCTCTGTCGGGCCCTGTCGGGCTCTGTCGGGCTCTGTCGGGCTCTGTCGGGCTCTACTGGGCTCTGTCGGGCTCTGTCGGGCTCTGTCGGGCTCTACTGGGCTCTGTCGGGCTCTGTCGGGCTCTGTCGGGCTCTGTCGGGCTCTACTGGGCCCTGTCGGGCCCTGTCGGGCTCTGTCGGGCCCTGTCGGGCCCTGTCGGGCTCTGTCGGGGCTCTGTCGGGCTCTGTCGGGCTCTACTGGGCTCTACTGGGCTCTGTCAGGCTCTGTCGGGCTCTACTGGGCCCTGTCGGGCCCTGTCGGGCCCTGTCGGGCTCTGTCGGGCTCTACTGGGCTCTGTCGGGCTCTGTCGGGCTCTGTCGGGCTCTACTGGGCTCTGTCGGGCTCTGTCGGGCTCTGTCGGGCTCTGTCGGGCTCTACTGGGCCCTGTCGGGCTCTGTCGGGCCCTGTCGGGCTCTGTCGGGCTGTGTCGGGCCCTGTCGGGCTCTGTCGGGCTCTGTCGGGCTCTGTCGGGCTCTACTGGGCTCTGTCGGGCTCTGTCGGGCTCTGTCGGGCTCTACTGGGCCCTGTCGGGCTCTGTCGGGCTCTGTCGGGCCCTGTCGGGCTCTGTCGGGCTCTGTCGGGCTCTGTCGGGCCCTGTCGGGCTTTGTCGGGCCCTGTCGGGCCCTGTCGGGCTCTGTCGGGCTCTGTCGGGCCCTGTCGGGCTCTGTCGGCTCTGTCGGGCTCTGTCGGGCTCTACTGGGCCCTGTCGGGCTCTGTCGGGCTCTGTCGGGCCCTGTCGGGCTCTGTCGGGCTCTGTCGGGCTCTGTCGAGCTCTACTGGGCTCTGTCGGGCTCTGTCGGGCTCTGTCGGGCTCTACTGGGCCCTGTCGGGCGCTGTCGGGCTCTGTCGGGCTCTGTCGGGCTCTGTCGGGCTCTACTGGGCCCTGTTGGGTTCTGTCGGGCACTGTCGGGCTCTGTCGGGCTCTGTCGGGCTCTGTCGGGCTCTACTGGGCCCTGTCGGGTTCTGTCGGACTCTGTCGGGCTCTGTCGGGCTCTACTGGGCCCTGTCGGGCTCTGTCGGGCTCTGTCGGGCCCTGTCGGGCTCTGTCGGGCTCTGTCGGGCCCTCTCGGCTCTGTCGGGCTCTACTGGGCCCTGTCGGGCTCTGTCGGGCTCTGTCGGGCCCTATCGGGCTCTGTCGGGCTCTGTGGGGCTCTGTCGGGCTCTACTGGGCCCTGTCGGACTCTGTCGGGCTCTGTCGGGCTCTGTCGGGCTCTGTCAGGCTCTGACGGGTTCTGTCGGGCTCTGTCGGGCTCTGTCGGGCTCTACTGGGCTCTGTCGGGCTCTGTCGGGCTCTACTGGGCTCTGTCGGGCCCTGTCGGGCTCTGTCGGGCTCTGTCGGGCCCTGTCGGGCTCTGTCGGGCTCTGTCGGGCTCTCTCGGGCTCTGTCGGGCTCTACTGGGCTCTGTCGGCCTCTGTCGGGCTCTGTCGGGCTCTGTCGGGCTCTTCTGGGCCCTGTCGGGCTCTGTCAGGCTCTGTCGGGCTCTACTGGGCCCTGTCGGGCTCTGTCGGGCCCTGTCGGGCTCTGTCGGGCTCTGTCGGGCTCTGTCGGGCTCTGTCGGGCTCTACTGGGCTCTGTCGGGCTCTGTCGGGCTCTGTCGGGCTCTGTCGGGCTCTACTGGGCCCTGTCGGGCTCTGTCGGGCTCTGTCGGGCCCTGTCGGGCCCTGTCGGGCTCTGTCGGGCTCTGTCGGGCCCTGTCGGGCTCTGTCGGGCTCTGTCGGGCTCTGTCGGGCTCTACTGGGCCCTGTCGGGCTCTGTCGGGCTCTGTCGGGCTCTGTCGGGCCCTGTCGGGCTCTGTCGGGCTCTACTGGGCCCTGTCGGGCCCTGTCTGGCTCTGTTTGGCTCTGTTGGGCTCTGTCGGGCTCTACTGGGCCCTGTCGGGTTCTGTCGGGCTCTACTGGGCCCTGTCGGGCGCTGTCGGGCTCTGTCGGGCTCTGTCGGGCTCTACTGGGCCCTGTCGGGCTCTGTCGGGCTCTACTGGGCCCTGTTGGGCTCTGTCGGGCTCTGTCGGGCCCTGTCGGGCTCTGTCGGGCTCTGTCGGGCTCTGTCGGGCTCTACTGGGCCCTGTCGGGTTCTGTCGGGCTCTGTCGGGCTCTGTCGGGCTCTACTGGGCCCTGTCGGGCTCTGTCGGGCTCTGTCGGGCCCTGTCGGGCTCTGTCGGGCTCTATCGGGCCCTCTCGGCTCTGTCGGGCTCTACTGGGCCCTGTCGGGCCCTGTCGGGCTCTGTCGGGCTCTGTCGGGCTCTGTCGTGCCCTTTCGGGCTCTGTCGGGCTCTGTCGGGCTCTGTCGGCTCTACTGGGCCCTGTCGGACTCTGTCGGGCTCTGTCGGGCTCTGTCGGGCTCTGTCGGGCTCTGACGGGTTCTGTCGGGCTCTGTCGGGCTCTGTCGGGCTCTACTGGGCTCTGTCGGGCTCTGTCGGGATCTACTGGGCTCTGTCGGGCCCTGTCGGGCCCTGTCGGGCCCTGTCGGGCTCTGTCGGTCTCTGTCGGGCCCTGTTGGGCTCTGTCGGGCTCTGTCGGGCCCTGTCGGGCTCTGTCGGGCTCTGTCGGGCTCTCTCGGGCTCTGTCGGGCTCTACTGGGCTCTGTTGGGCTCTGTCGGGCTCTGTCGGGCTCTACTGGGCCCTGTCGGGCTCTGTCAGGCTCTGTCGGGCCCTGTCGGGCTCTGTCGGGCTCTGTCGGGCTCTGTCGGGCCCTGTCGGGCTCTGTCGGGCCCTGTCGGGCCCTGTCGGGCTCTGTCGGGCTCTGTCGGGCTCTGTCGGGCTCTACTGGGTTCTGTCGGCTCTACTGGGCTCTACTGGGCCCTGTCGGGCTCTGTCGGGCTCTGTCGGGCTCTGTCGGGCTCTACTGGGCTCTGTCGGGCCCTGTCGGGCCCTGTCGGGCTCTGTCGGGCTCTGTCGGGCCCTGTCGGGCTCTGTCGGGCTCTGTCGGGCTCTGTCGGGCTCTACTGGGCTCTGTCGGGCTCTGTCGGGCTCTGTCGGGCTCTGTCGGGCTCTACTGGGCTCTGTCGGGCTCTGTCGGCCTCTGTCGGGCTCTACTGGGCCCTGTCGGGCCCTGTCGGGCTCTGTCGGGCTCTGTCGGGCTCTGTCGGGCTCAACTGGTCTCTGTCGGGCTCTGTCGGGTTCTGTCGGGCTCTGTCGGGCTCTGTCGGGCTCTGTCGGGCTCTACTGGGCTCTACTGGGCTCTGTCGGGCACTGTCGGTCTCTACTGGGCCTGTCGGGCTCTGTCGGGCTCTGTCGGGCTCTGTCGGGCCCTGTCGGGCTCTGTCGGGCTCTGTCGGGCTCTGTCGGGCTCTACTGGGCCCTGTCGGGCTCTGTCGGGCTCTGTCGGGCCCTGTCGGGCTCTGTCGGGCCCTGTCGGGCCCTGTCGGGCCCTGTCGGGCTCTGTCGGGCTCTGTCGGGCCCTGTCGGGCTCTGTCGGGCTCTGTCGGGCTCTGTCGGGCTCTACTGGGCCCTGTCGGGCTCTGTCGGGCTCTGTCGGGCTCTGTCGGTCCCTGTCGGGCTCTGTCGGGCTCTACTGGGCCCTGTCGGGCCCTGTCGGGCTCTGTTTGGCTCTGTTGGGCTCTGTCGGGCTCTACTGGGCCCTGTCGGGTTCTGTCGGGCTCTACTGGGCCCTGTCGGGCGCGGTCGGGCTCTGTCGGGCTCTGTCGGGCTCTACTGGGCCCTGTCGGGCTCTGTCGGGCTCTACTGGGCCCTGTTGGGCTCTGTCGGGCCCTGTCGGGCCCTGTCGGGCTCTGTCGGGCTCTGTCGGGCTCTACTGGGCCCTGTCGGGCTCTGTCGGGCTCTGTCGGGCCCTGTCGGGCTCTGTCGGGCTCTGTCGGGCCCTCTCGGCTCTGTCGGGCTCTACTGGGCCCTGTCGGGCCCTGTCGGGCTCTGTCGGGCTCTGTCGGGCTCTGTCGTGCCCTGTCGGGCTCTGTCGGGCTCTGTCGGGCTCTGTCGCTCTACTGGGCCCTGTCGGACTCTGTCGGGCTCTGTCGGGCTCTGTCGGGCTCTGTCGGGCTCTGACGGGTTCTGTCGGGCTCTGTCGGGCTCTGTCGGGCTCTACTGGGCTCTGTCGGGCTCTGTCGGGATCTACTGGGCTCTGTCGGGCCCTGTCGGGCCCTGTCGGGCCCTGTCGGGCTCTGTCGGGCTCTGTCGGGCCCTGTTGGGCTCTGTCGGGCTCTGTCGGGTCCTGTCGGGCTCTGTCGGGCTCTGTCGGGCTCTGTCGGGCTCTGTCGGGCTCTACTAGGCTCTGTCGGGCTCTGTCGGGCTCTGTCGGGCTCTACTGGGCCCTGTCGGGCTCTGTCAGGCTCTGTCGGGCCCTGTCGGGCTCTGTCGGGCTCTGTCGGGCTCTGTCGGGCCCTGTCAGGCTCTGTCGGGCTCTGTCGGGCTCTGTCGGGCTCTACTGGGTTCTGTCGGGCTCTACTGGGCTCTACTGGGCCCTGTCGGGCTCTGTCGGGCTCTGTCGGGCTCTGTCGGGCTCTACTGGGCTCTGTCGGGCCCTGTCGGGCCCTGTCGGGCCCTGTCGGGCTCTGTCGGGCCCTGTCGGGCTCTGTCGGGCTCTGTCGGGCTCTACTGGGCTCTGTCGGGCTCTGTCGGGCTCTGTCGGGCTCTACTGGGCTCTGTCGGGCTCTGTCGGGCTCTGTCGGGCTCTGTCGGGCTCTACTGGGCCCTGTCGGGCCCTGTCGGGCTCTGTCGGGCTCTGTCGGGCTCTGTCGGGCTCAACTGGTCTCTGTCGGGCTCTGTCGGGCTCTGTCAGGCTCTGTCGGGCTCTGTCGGGCTCTACTGGGCTCTACTGGGCTCTGTCGGGCACTGTCGGTCTCTACTGGGCCCTGTCGGGCTCTGTCGGGCTCTGTCGGGCCCTGTCGGGCTCTGTCGGGCTCTGTCGGGCTCTGTCGGGCCCTGTCGGGCTCTGTCGGGCTCTGTCGGGCCCTGTCGGGCTCTGTCGGGCTCTACTGGGCTCTGTCGGGCTCTGTCGGGCTCTGTCGGGCTCTGTCGGGCTCTACTGGGCTCTGTCGGGCTCTGTCGGGCTCTGTCGGGCTCTACTGGGCCCTGTCGGGCCCTGTCGGGCTCTGTCGGGCTCTGTCGGGCTCTGTCGGGCTCAACTGGTCTCTGTCGGGCTCTGTCGGGTTCTGTCGGGCTCTGTCGGGCTCTGTCGGGCTCTGTCGGGCTCTACTGGGCTCTACTGGGCTCTGTCGGGCACTGTCGGTCTCTACTGGGCCCTGTCGGGCTCTGTCGGGCTCTGTCGGGCCCTGTCGGGCTCTGTCGGGCTCTGTCGGGCTCTGTCGGGCTCTACTGGGCCCTGTCGGGCTCTGTCTGGCTCTGTCGGGCCCTGTCGGGCTCTGTCGGGCTCTGTCGGGCTCTGTCGGGCCCTGTCGGGCTCTGTCGGGCTCTGTCGGGCCCTGTCGGGCTCTGTCGGGCTCTGTCGGGCTCTGTCGGGCTCTACTGGGCCCTGTCGGGCTCTGTCGGGCTCTGTCGGGCTCTGTCGGTCCCTGTCGGGCTCTGTCGGGCTCTACTGGGCCCTGTCGGGCCCTGTCGGGCTCTGTTTGGCTCTGTTGGGCTCTGTCGGGCTCTACTGGGCCCTGTCGGGTTCTGTCGGGCTCTACTGGGCCCTGTCGGGCGCGGTCGGGCTCTGTCGGGCTCTGTCGGGCTCTACTGGGCCCTGTCGGGCTCTGTCGGGCTCTACTGGGCCCTGTTGGGCTCTGTCGGGCTCTGTCGGGCCCTGTCGGGCTCTGTCGGGCTCTGTCGGGCTCTGTCGGGCTCTACTGGGCCCTGTCGGGTTCTGTCGGGCTCTGTCGGGCTCTGTCGGGCTCTACTGGGCCCTGTTGGGCTCTGTCGGGCTCTGTCGGGCCCTGTCGGGCTCTGTCGGGCTCTGTCGGGCCCTCTCGGCTCTGTCGGGCTCTACTGGGCCCTGTCGGGCCCTGTCGGACTCTGTCGGGCTCTGTCGGGCTCTGTCGTGCCCTGTCGGGCTCTGTCGGGCTCTGTCGGGCTCTGTCGGCTCTACTGGGCCCTGTCGGATTCTGTCGGGCTCTGTCGGGCTCTGTCGGGCTCTGTCGGGCTCTGACGGGTTCTGTCGGGCTCTGTCGGGCTCTGTCGGGCTCTACTGGGCTCTGTCGGGCTCTGTCGGGATCTACTGGGCTCTGTCGGGCCCTGTCGGGCCCTGTCGGGCCCTGTCGGGCTCTGTCGGGCTCTGTCGGGCCCTGTTGGGCTCTGTCGGGCTCTGTCGGGTCCTGTCGGGCTCTGTCGGGCTCTGTCGGGCTCTGTCGGGCTCTGTCGGGCTCTACTAGGCTCTGTCGGGCTCTGTCGGGCTCTGTCGGGCTCTACTGGGCCCTGTCGGGCTCTGTCAGGCTCTGTCGGGCCCTGTCGGGCTCTGTCGGGCTCTGTCGGGCTCTGTCGGGCCCTGTCAGGCTCTGTCGGGCCCTGTCGGGCCCTGTCGGGCTCTGTCGGGCTCTGTCGGGCTCTGTCGGGCTCTACTGGGTTCTGTCGGGCTCTACTGGGCTCTACTGGGCCCTGTCGGGCTCTGTCGGGCTCTGTCGGGCTCTGTCGGGCTCTACTGGGCTCTGTCGGGCCCTGTCGGGCCCTGTCGGGCTCTGTCGGGCTCTGTCGGGCCCTGTCGGGCTCTGTCGGGCTCTGTCGGGCTCTGTCGGGCTCTACTGGGCTCTGTCGGGCTCTGTCGGGCTCTGTCGGGCTCTACTGGGCTCTGTCGGGCTCTGTCGGGCTCTGTCGGGCTCTGTCGGGCTCTACTGGGCCCTGTCGGGCCCTGTCGGGCTCTGTCGGGCTCTGTCGGGCTCTGTCGGGCTCAACTGGTCTCTGTCGGGCTCTGTCGGGCTCTGTCGGGCTCTGTCGGGCTCTGTCGGGCTCTACTGGGCTCTACTGGGCTCTGTCGGGCACTGTCGGTCTCTACTGGGCCCTGTCGGTCTCTGTCGGGCTCTGTCGGGCCCTGTCGGGCTCTGTCGGGCTCTGTCGGGCTCTGTCGGGCCCTGTCGGGCTCTGTCGGGCTCTGTCGGGCCTGTCGGGCTCTGTCGGGCCCTGTCGGGCCCTGTCGGGCTCTGTCGGGCTCTGTCGGGCCCTGTCGGGCTCTGTCGGGCTCTGTCGGGCTCTGTCGGGCTCTACTGGGCCCTGTCGGGCCCTGTCGGGCCCTGTCGGGCTCTGTCGGGCTCTGTCGGGCTCTGTCGGGCTCTACTGGGCTCTGTCGGGCCCTGTCGGGCCCTGTCTGGGCTCTGTCGGGCTCTGTCGGGCCCTGTCGGTCCCTGTCGGGCTCTGTCGGGCTCTGTCGGGCTCTACTGGGCCCTGTCGGGCTCTGTCGGGCTCTGTCGGGCTCTGTCGGGCCCTGTCGGGCCCTGTCGGGCCCTGTCGGGCTCTGTCGGGCTCGGTCGGGCCCTGTCGGGCCCTGTCGGGCTCTGTCGGGCTCTGTCGGGCCGTGTCGGGCTCTGTCGGGCTCTGTCGGGCCCTGTCGGGCCGTGTCGGGCTCTGTCGGGCTCTGTTGGGCCCTGTCGGGCTCTGTCGGGCTCTGTCGGGCTCTCTCGGGCTCTGTCGGGCTCTACTGGGCTCTGTCGGGCTCTGTCGGGCTCTGTCGGGCTCTGTCGGGCTCTACTGGGCCCTGTCGGGCTCTGTCGGGCTCTGTCGGGCTCTGTCGGGCCCTGTCGGGCTCTGTCGGGCCCTGTCGGGCCCTGTCGGGCTCTGTCGGGCTCTGTCGGGCTCTTTCGGGCTCTACTGGGTTCTGTCGGGCTCTACTGGGCTCTACTGGGCCCTGTCGGGCTCTGTCGGGCTCTGTCGGGCTCTGTCGGGCTCTACTGGGCTCTGTCGGGCCCTGTCGGGCCCTGTCGGGCTCTGTCGGGCTCTGTCGGGCCCTGTCGGGCTCTGTCGGGCTCTGTCGGGCTCTGTCGGGCTCTACTGGGCTCTGTCGGGCTCTGTCGGCTCTGTCGGGCTCTACTGGGCCCTGTCGGGCCCTGTCGGGCTCTGTCGGGCTCTGTCGGGCTCTGTTGGGCTCAACTGGTCTCTGTCGGGCTCTGTCGGGTTCTGTCGGGCTCTGTCGGGCTCTGTCGGGCTCTGTCGGGCTCTACTGGGCTCTACTGGGCTCTGTCGGGCACTGTCGGTGTCTACTGGGCCCTGTCGGGCTCTGTCGGGCTCTGTCGGGCCCTGTCGGGCTCTGTCGGGCTCTGTCGGGTTCTGTCGGGCTCTGTCGGGCTCTGTCGGGCTCTGTCGGGCTCTGTCGGGCCCTGTCGGGCTCTGTCGGGCTCTGTCGTGCCCTGTCGGCTCCTGTCGGGCTCTGTCGGGCCCTGTCGGGCTCTGTCGGGCCCTGTCGGGCCCTGTCGGGCTCTGTCGGGCTCTGTCGGGCCCTGTCGGGCTCTGTCGGGCTCTGTCGGGCTCTACTGGGCTCTGTCGGGCCCTGTCGGGCCCTGTCGGGCTCTGTCGGGCTCTGTCGGGCTCTGTCGGGCTCTACTGGGCTCTGTCGGGCTCTGTCGGGCCCTGTCGGGCTCTGTCGGGCTCTGTCGGGCCCTGTCGGGCCCTGTCGGGCTCTGTCGGGCTCTGTCGGGCTCTACTGGGCCCTGTCGGGCCCTGTCGGGCTCTGTCGGGCTCTGTCGGGCCTGTCGGGCTCTGTCGGGCTCTGTCGGGCCCTGTCGGGCCCTGTCGGGCTCTGTCGGGCTCTGTCGGGCTCTGTCGGGCTCTACTGGGCCCTGTCGGGCTCTGTCGGGCCCTGTCGGGCTCTGTCGGGCCCTGTCGGGCCCTGTCGGGCTCTGTCGGGCTCTGTCGGGCCCTGTCGGGCCCTGTCGGGCTCTGTCGGGCTCTGTCGGGCTCTACTGGGCCCTGTCGGGCTCTGTCGGGCTCTGTCGGGCCCTGTCGGGCTCTGTCGGACTCTGTCGGGCCCTGTCGGGCCCTGTCGGGCTCTGTCGGGCTCTACTGGGCTCTGTCGGGCTCTGTCGGGATCTACTGGGCTCTGTCGGGCCCTGTCGGGCCCTGTCGGGCCCTGTCGGGCTCTGTCGGTCTCTGTCGGGCCCTGTTGGGCTCTGTCGGGCTCTGTCGGGCCCTGTCGGGCTCTGTCGGGCTCTGTCGGGCTCTCTCGGGCTCTGTCGGGCTCTACTGGGCTCTGTCGGGCTCTGTCGGGCTCTGTCGGGCTCTACTGGGCCCTGTCGGGCTCTGTCAGGCTCTGTCGGGCCCTGTCGGGCTCTGTCGGGCTCTGTCGGGCTCTGTCGGGCCCTGTCGGGCTCTGTCGGGCCCTGTCGGGCCCTGTCGGGCTCTGTCGGGCTCTGTCGGGCTCTGTCGGGCTCTACTGGGTTCTGTCGGGCTCTACTGGGCTCTACTGGGCCCTGTCGGGCTCTGTCGGGCTCTGTCGGGCTCTGTCGGGCTCTACTGGGCTCTGTCGGACCCTGTCGGGCCCTGTCGGGCTCTGTCGGGCTCTGTCGGGCCCTGTCGGGCTCTGTCGGGCTCTGTCGGGCTCTGTCGGGCTCTACTGGGCTCTGTCGGGCTCTGTCGGGCTCTGTCGGGCTCTGTCGGGCTCTACTGGGCTCTGTCGGGCTCTGTCGGGCTCTGTCGGGCTCTACTGGGCCCTGTCGGGCACTGTCGGGCTCTGTCGGGCTCTGTCGGGCTCTGTCGGGCTCAACTGGAATCTGTCGGGCTCTGTCGGGTTCTGTCGGGCTCTGTCGGGCTCTGTCGGGCTCTGTCGGGCTCTACTGGGCCCTGTCGGGCCCTGTCGGGCTCTGTCGGGCTCTGTCGGGCTCTGTCGGGCTCAACTGGTCTCTGTCGGGCTCTGTCGGGCTCTGTCGGGCTCTGTCGGGCTCTGTCGGGCTCTACTGGGCTCTACTGGGCTCTGTCGGGCACTGTCGGGCTCTGTCGGGCCCTGTCGGGCTCTGTCGGGCTCTGTCGGGCTCTGTCGGGCCCTGTCGGGCTCTGTCGGGCTCTGTCGGGCCCTGTCGGGCTCTGTCGGGCCCTGTCGGGCCCTGTCGGGCTCTGTCGGGCTCTGTCGGGCCCTGTCGGGCTCTGTCGGGCTCTGTCGGGCTCTGTCGGGCTCTACTGGGCCCTGTCGGGCCCTGTCGGGCCCTGTCGGGCTCTGTCGGGCTCTGTCGGGCTCTACTGGGCTCTGTCGGGCCCTGTCGGGCCCTGTCTGGCTCTGTCGGGCTCTGTCGGGCCCTGTCGGTCCCTGTCGGGCTCTGTCGGGCTCTGTCGGGCTCTGTCGGGCTCTACTGGGCCCTGTCGGGCCCTGTCGGGCTCTGTCGGGCTCTACTGGGCCCTGTCGGGCACTGTCGGGCTCTGTCGGGCTCTGTCGGGCTCTGTCGGGCTCAACTGGTCTCTGTCGGGCTCTGTCGGGTTCTGTCGGGCTCTGTCGGGCTCTGTCGGGCTCTGTCGGGCTCTGTCGGGCTCTACTGGGCCCTGTCGGGCCCTGTCGGGCTCTGTCGGGCTCTGTCGGGCTCAACTGGTCTCTGTCGGGCTCTGTCGGGCTCTGTCGGGCTCTGTCGGGCTCTGTCGGGCTCTACTGGGCTCTACTGGGCTCTGTCGGGCACTGTCGGTCTCTACTGGGCCCTGTCGGGCTCTGTCGGGCTCTGTCGGGCCCTGTCGGGCTCTGTCGGGCTCTGTCGGGCTCTGTCGGGCCCTGTCGGGCTCTGTCGGGCTCTGTCGGGCCCTGTCGGGCTCTGTCGGGCCCTGTCGGGCCCTGTCGGGCTCTGTCGGGCTCTGTCGGGCTCTGTCGGGCTCTGTCGGGCTCTGTCGGGCTCTACTGGGCCCTGTCGGGCCCTGTCGGGCCCTGTCGGGCTCTGTCGGGCTCTGTCGGGCTCTGTCGGGCTCTACTGGGCTCTGTCGGGCCCTGTCGGGCCCTGTCTGGCTCTGTCGGGCTCTGTCTGGCTCTGTCGGGCTCTGTCGGGCCCTGTCGGTCCCTGTCGGGCTCTGTCGGGCTCTGTCGGGCTCTACTGGGCCCTGTCGGGCTCTGTCGGGCTCTGTCGGGCTCTGTCGGGCCCTGTCGGGCCCTGTCGGGCCCTGTCGGGCTCTGTCGGGCTCGGTCGGGCCCTGTCGGGCCCTGTCGGGCTCTGTCGGGCTCTGTCGGGCCCTGTCGGGCTCTGTCGGGCTCTGTCGGGCCCTGTCGGGCCGTGTCGGGCTCTGTCGGGCTCTGTTGGGCTCTGTCGGGCTCTCTCGGGCTCTGTCGGGCTCTCTCGGGCTCTGTCGGGCTCTACTGGGCTCTGTCGGGCTCTGTCGGGCTCTGTCGGGCTCTGTCGGGCTCTACTGGGCCCTGTCGGGCTCTGTCGGGCTCTGTCGGGCTCTGTCGGGCCCTGTCGGGCTCTGTCGGGCCCTGTCGGGCCCTGTCGGGCTCTGTCGGGCTCTGTCGGGCTCTTTCGGGCTCTACTGGGTTCTGTCGGGCTCTACTGGGCTCTACTGGGCCCTGTCGGGCTCTGTCGGGCTCTGTCGGGCTCTGTCGGGCTCTACTGGGCTCTGTCGGGCCCTGTCGGGCCCTGTCGGGCTCTGTCGGGCTCTGTCGGGCCCTGTCGGGCTCTGTCGGGCTCTGTCGGGCTCTGTCGGGCTCTACTGGGCTCTGTCGGGCTCTGTCGGGCTCTGTCGGGCTCTACTGGGCCCTGTCGGGCCCTGTCGGGCTCTGTCGGGCTCTGTCGGGCTCTGTTGGGCTCAACTGGTCTCTGTCGGGCTCTGTCGGGTTCTGTCGGGCTCTGTCGGGCTCTGTCGGGCTCTGTCGGGCTCTACTGGGCTCTACTGGGCTCTGTCGGGCACTGTCGGTCTCTACTGGGCCCTGTCGGGCTCTGTCGGGCTCTGTCGGGCCCTGTCGGGCTCTGTCGGGCTCTGTCGGGTTCTGTCGGGCTCTGTCGGGCTCTGTCGGGCTCTGTCGGGCCCTGTCGGGCTCTGTCGGGCTCTGTCGTGCCCTGTCGGGCTCTGTCGGGCTCTGTCGGGCCCTGTCGGGCTCTGTCGGGCCCTGTCGGGCTCTGTCGGGCCCTGTCGGGCCCTGTCGGGCTCTGTCGGGCTCTGTCGGGCCCTGTCGGGCTCTGTCGGGCTCTGTCGGGCTCTACTGGGCTCTGTCGGGCCCTGTCGGGCCCTGTCGGGCTCTGTCGGGCTCTGTCGGGCTCTGTCGGGCTCTACTGGGCTCTGTCGGGCTCTGTCGGGCCCTGTCGGGCTCTGTCGGGCTCTGTCGGGCCCTGTCGGGCCCTGTCGGGCTCTGTCGGGCTCTGTCGGGCTCTACTGGGCCCTGTCGGGCTCTGTCGGGCTCTGTCGGGCCCTGTCGGGCTCTGTCGGGCTCTGTCGGGCCCTGTCGGGCCCTGTCGGGCTCTGTCGGGCTCTGTCGGGCTCTGTCGGGCTCTACTGGGCCCTGTCGGGCTCTGTCGGGCTCTGTCGGGCCCTGTCGGGCCCTGTCGGGCTCTGTCGGGCCCTGTCGGGCCCTGTCGGGCTCTGTCGGGCTCTGTCGGGCTCTACTGGGCCCTGTCGGGCTCTGTCGGGCTCTGTCGGGCCCTGTCGGGCTCTGTCGGACTCTGTCGGGCCCTGTCGGGCCCTGTCGGGCTCTGTCGGGCTCTACTGGGCTCTGTCGGGCTCTGTCGGGATCTACTGGGCTCTGTCGGGCCCTGTCGGGCCCTGTCGGGCCCTGTCGGGCTCTGTCGGTCTCTGTCGGGCCCTGTTGGGCTCTGTCGGGCTCTGTCGGGCCCTGTCGGGCTCTGTCGGGCTCTGTCGGGCTCTCTCGGGCTCTGTCGGGCTCTACTGGGCTCTGTCGGGCTCTGTCGGGCTCTGTCGGGCTCTACTGGGCCCTGTCGGGCTCTGTCAGGCTCTGTCGGGCCCTGTCGGGCTCTGTCGGGCTCTGTCGGGCTCTGTCGGGCCCTGTCGGGCTCTGTCGGGCCCTGTCGGGCCCTGTCGGGCTCTGTCGGGCTCTGTCGGGCTCTGTCGGGCTCTACTGGGTTCTGTCGGGCTCTACTGGGCTCTACTGGGCCCTGTCGGGCTCTGTCGGGCTCTGTCGGGCTCTGTCGGGCTCTACTGGGCTCTGTCGGACCCTGTCGGGCCCTGTCGGGCTCTGTCGGGCTCTGTCGGGCCCTGTCGGGCTCTGTCGGGCTCTGTCGGGCTCTGTCGGGCTCTACTGGGCTCTGTCGGGCTCTGTCGGGCTCTGTCGGGCTCTACTGGGCTCTGTCGGGCTCTGTCGGGCTCTGTCGGGCTCTACTGGGCCCTGTCGGGCACTGTCGGGCTCTGTCGGGCTCTGTCGGGCTCTGTCGGGCTCAACTGGTCTCTGTCGGGCTCTGTCGGGTTCTGTCGGGCTCTGTCGGGCTCTGTCGGGCTCTGTCGGGCTCTACTGGGCTCTACTGGGCTCTGTCGGGCACTGTCGGTCTCTACTGGGCCCTGTCGGGCTCTGTCGGGCTCTGTCGGGCCCTGTCGGGCTCTGTTGGGCTCTGTCGGGCTCTGTCGGGCTCTACTGGGCCCTGTCGGGCTCTGTCGGGCTCTGTCGGGCCCTGTCGGGCTCTGTCGGGCTCTGTCGGGCCCTGTCGGGCCCTGTCGGGCTCTGTCGGGCTCTGTCGGGCCCTGTCGGGCTCTGTCGGGCTCTGTCGGGCTCTGTCGGGCTCTACTGGGCCCTGTCGGGCTCTGTCGGGCTCTGTCGGGCTCTGTCGGGCCCTGTCGGGCTCTGTCGGGCTCTACTGGGCCCTGTCGGGCCCTGTCGGGCTCTGTTTGGCTCTGTTGGGCTCTGTCGGGCTCTACTGGGCCCTGTCGGGTTCTGTCGGGCTCTACTGGGCCCTGTCGGGCTCTGTCGGGCTCTGTCGGGCCCTGTCGGGCCCTGTCGGGCTCTGTCGGGCTCTGTCGGGCCCTGTCGGGCTCTGTCGGGCTCTGTCGGGCTCTGTCGGGCTCTACTGGGCCCTGTCGGGCCCTGTCGGGCCCTGTCGGGCTCTGTCGGGCTCTGTCGGGCTCTGTCGGGCTCTACTGGGCTCTGTCGGGCCCTGTCGGGCCCTGTCTGGCTCTGTCGGGCTCTGTCGGGCTCTGTCGGGCTCTACTGGGCTCTGTCGGGCCCTGTCGGGCCCTGTCTGGCTCTGTCGGGCTCTGTCGGGCCCTGTCGGTCCCTGTCGGGCTCTGTCGGGCTCTGTCGGGCTCTACTGGGCCCTGTCGGGCTCTGTCGGGCTCTGTCGGGCTCTGTCGGGCCCTGTCGGGCTCTGTCGGGCCCTGTCGGGCCCTGTCGGGCTCTGTCGGGCTCTGTCGGGCTCTGTCGGGCCCTGTCGGGCCCTGTCGGGCTCTGTCGGGCTCTGTCGGGCCCTGTCGGGCCGTGTCGGGCTCTGTCGGGCTCTGTTGGGCCCTGTCGGGCTCTGTCGGGCTCTGTCGGGCTCTCTCGGGCTCTGTCGGGCTCTACTGGGCTCTGTCGGGCTCTGTCGGGCTCTGTCGGGCTCTGTCGGGCTCTACTGGGCCCTGTCGGGCTCTGTCGGGCTCTGTCGGGCCCTGTCGGGCCCTGTCGGGCTCTGTCGGGCTCTGTCGGGCTCTGTCGGGCTCTACTGGGTTCTGTCGGGCTCTACTGGGCTCTACTGGGCCCTGTCGGGCTCTGTCGGGCTCTGTCGGGCTCTGTCGGGCTCTACTGGGCTCTGTCGGGCCCTGTCGGGCCCTGTCGGGCTCTGTCGGGCTCTGTCGGGCCCTGTCGGGCTCTGTCGGGCTCTGTCGGGCTCTGTCGGGCTCTACTGGGCTCTGTCGGGCTCTGTCGGGCTCTGTTGGGCTCTGTCGGGCTCTACTGGGCCCTGTCGGGCCCTGTCGGGCTCTGTCGGGCTCTGTCGGGCTCTGTTGGGCTCAACTGGTCTCTGTCGTGCTCTGTCGGGTTCTGTCGGGCTCTGTCGGGCTCTGTCGGGCTCTGTCGGGCTCTACTGGGCTCTACTGGGCTCTGTCCGGCACTGTCGGTCTCTACTGGGCCCTGTCGGGCTCTGTCGGGCTCTGTCGGGCCCTGTCGGGCTCTGTCGGGCTCTGTCGGGTTCTGTCGGGCTCTGTCGGGCTCTGTCGGGCTCTGTCGGGCTCTGTCGGGCCCTGTCGTGCCCTGTCGGGCTCTGTCGGGCTCTGTCGGGCCCTGTCGGGCTCTGTCGGGCCCTGTCGGGCCCTGTCGGGCTCTGTCGGGCCCTGTCGGGCCCTGTCGGGCTCTGTCGGGCTCTGTCGGGCCCTGTCGGGCTCTGTCGGGCTCTGTCGGGCTCTGTCGGGCTCTACTGGGCCCTGTCGGGCCCTGTCGGGCCCTGTCGGGCTCTGTCGGGCTCTGTCGGGCTCTGTCGGGCTCAACTGGGCTCTGTCGGGCTCTGTCGGGCCCTGTCGGGCTCTGTCGGGCCCTGTCGGGCCCTGTCGGGCTCTGTCGGGCTCTGTCGGGCTCTACTGGGCCCTGTCGGGCCCTGTCGGGCTCTGTCGGGCTCTGTCGGGCCCTGTCGGGCTCTGTCGGGCTCTGTCGGGCCCTGTCGGGCCCTGTCGGGCTCTGTCGGGCTCTGTCGGGCTCTGTCGGGCTCTACTGGGCCCTGTCGGGCTCTGTCGGGCTCTGTCGGGCTCTGTCGGGCTCTGTCGGGCTCTACTGGGCCCTGTCGGGCTCTGTCGGGCTCTGTCGGGCCCTGTCGGACCCTGTCGGGCTCTGTCAGGCTCTGTCGGGTTCTGTCGGGCTCTACTGGGCTCTACTGGGCTCTGTCGGGCTCTGTCGGGCTCTACTGGGCTCTGTCGGGCTCTACTGGGCTCTACTGGGCCCTGTCGGGCTCTGTCGGGCTCTGTCGGGCCCTGTCGGGCTCTGTCGGGCTCTGTCGGGCTCTGTCGGGCCCTGTCGGGCTCTGTCGGGCCCTGTCGGGCCCTGTCGGGCTCTGTCGAGCTCTGTCGGGCCCTGTCGGGCTCTGTCGGGCTCTGTCGGGCTCTGTCGGGCTCTACTGGGCCCTGTCGGGCTCTGTCGGGCTCTGTCGGGCCCTGTCGGGCTCTGTCGGGCTCTGTCGGGCTCTGTCGGGCTCTACTGGGCTCTGTCGGGCTCTGTCGGGCTCTGTCGGGCTCTACTGGGCCCTGTCGGGCGCTGTCGGGCTCTGTCGGGCTCTGTCGGGCTCTGTCGGGCTCTACTGGGCCCTGTCGGGTTCTGTCGGGCACTGTCGGGCTCTGTCGGGCTCTACTGGGCCCTGTCGGGCTCTGTCGGGCCCTGTCGGGCTCTGTCGGGCTCTGTCGGGCTCTGTCGGGCTCTGTCGGGCCCTCTCAGCTCTGTCGGGCTCTACTGGGCACTGTCGGGCTCTGTCGGGCTCTGTCGGGCCCTGTCGGGCTCTGTCGGGCTCTGTCGGGCTCTGTCGGGCTCTACTGGGCCCTGTCGGACTCTGTCGGGCTCTGTCGGGCTCTGTCGGGCTCTGACGGTTTCTGTCGGGCTCTGTCGGGCTCTGTCGGGCTCTGTCGGGCTCTACTGGGCCCTGTCGGGCTCTGTCGGGCTCTGTCGGGCTCTGTCGGGCCCTGTCGGGCTCTGTCGGGCTCTGTCGGGCTCTGTCGGGCTCTACTGGGCCCTGTCGGTCCCTGTCGGGCTCTGTCGGGCTCTGTCGGGCTCTACTGGGCTCTGTCGGGCCCTGTCGGGCCCTGTCGGGCCCTGTCGGGCTCTGTCGGGCTCTGTCGGGCCCTGTCGGGCTCTGTCGGGCTCTGTCGGGCTCTGTCGGGCCCTGTCGGGCTCTGTCGGGCTGTGTCGGGCTCTCTCGGGCTCTGTCGGGCTCTACTGGGCTCTGTCGGGCTCTGTTGGGCTCTGTCGGGCCCTGTTGGGCTCTGTCGGTCTCTGTCGGGCTCTACTGGGCCCTGTCGGGCTCTGTCAGGCTCTGTCGGGCCCTGTCGGGCTCTGTCGGGCTCTGTCGGGCCCTGTCGGGCCCTGTCGGGCCCTGTCGGGCTCTGTCGGGCTCTACTGGGCCCTGTCGGGCTCTGTCAGGCTCTGTCGGGCCCTGTCGGGCTCTGTCGGGCTCTGTCGGGCCCTGTCGGGCCCTGTCGGGCTCTGTCGGGCTCTGTCGGGCTCTGTCGGGCTCTACTGGGCTCTGACGGGCTCTACTGGGCTCTACTGGGCCCTGTCGGGCTCTGTCGGGCTCTGTCGGGCTCTGTCGGGCTCTACTGGGCTCTGTCGGGACCTGTCGGGCCCTGTCGGGCTCTGTCGGGCTCTGTCGGGCCCTGTCGGGCTCTGTCGGGCTCTGTCGGGCTCTACTGGGCCCTGTCGGGCCCTGTCGGGCTCTGTCGGGCTCTGTCGGGCTCTGTCGGGCTCAACTGGTCTCTGTCGGGCTCTGTCGGGTTCTGTCGGGCTCTGTCGGGCTCTGTCGGGGTCTGTCGGGCTCTACTGGGCTCTACTGGGCTCTGTCGGGCTCTGTCGGTCTCTACTGGGCCCTGTCGGGCTCTGTCGGGCTCTGTCGGGCCCTGTCGGGCTCTGTCGGGCTCTGTCGGGCTCTGTCGGGTTCTGTCGGGCTCTGTCGGGCTCTATCGGGCTCTTCTGGGCCCTGTCGGGCCCTGTCGGGCTCTGTCGGGCTCTGTCGGGCTCTGTCGGGCTCAACTGGTCTCTGTCGGCCTCTACTGGGCTCTACTGGGCTCTGTCGGGCTCTGTCGGGCTCTACTGGGCCCTGTCGGGCTCTGTCGGGCTCTGTCGGGCTCTGTCGGGCTCTACTGGGCTCTGTCGGGCTCTGTCGAGCTCTGTCGGGCTCTACTGGGCTCTGTCGGGCTCTGTCGGGCTCTGTCGGGCTCTACTGGGCCCTGTCGGGCTCTGTCGGGCCCTGTCGGGCCCTGTCGGGCTCTGTCGGGCCCTGTCGGGCTCTGTCGGGCTCTGTCGGGCTCTGTCGGGCTCTACTGGGCTCTGTCGGGCTCTGTCGGGCTCTGTCGGGCTCTGTCGGGCTCTACTGGGTCCTGTCGGGCTCTGTCGGGCTCTGTCGGGCCCTGTCGGGCCCTGTCGGGCTCTGTCGGGCTCTGTCGGGCCCTGTCGGGCTCTGTCGGGCTCTGTCGGGCTCTGTCGGGCTCTACTGAGCCCTGTCGGGCTCTGTCGGGCTCTGTCGGGTTCTGTTTGGCTCTGTTGGGCTCTGTCGGGCTCTACTGGCCCTGTCGGGTTCTGTCGGGCTCTACTGGGCCCTGTTGGGCTCTGTCGGGCTCTGTCGGGCCCTGTCGGGCTCTGTCGGGCTCTGTCGGGCTCTGTCGGGCTCTACTGGGCCCTGTCGGGCTCTGTCGGGCTCTGTCGGGCTCTGTCGGGCTCTGTCGGGCTCTGTCGGGCCCTCTCGGCTCTGTCGGGCTCTACTGGGCCCTGTCGGGCCCTGTCGGGCTCTGTCGGGCTCTGTCGGGCTCTCTCGGGCCCTGTCGGGCTCTGTCGGGCTCTGTCGGGCTCTGTCGGGCTCTACTGGGCCCTGTCGGGCTCTGTCGGGCTCTGTCGGGCTCTGTCGGGCTCTGACGGGTTCTGTCGGGCTCTGTCGGGCTCTGTCGGGCTCTACTGGGCTCTGTCGGGCTCTGTCGGGCTCTACTGGGCTCTGTCGGGCCCTGTCGGGCCCTGTCGGGCTCTGTCGGGCTCTGTCGGGCCCTGTCGGGCTCTGTCGGGCTCTGTCGGGCCCTGTCGGGCTCTGTCGGGCTCTGTCGGGCCCTGTCGGGCTCTGTCGGGCTCTGTCGGGCTCTCTCGGGCTCTGTCGGGCTCTACTGGGCTCTGTCGGGCTCTGTCGGGCTCTGTCGGGCTCTGTCGGGCTCTACCGGGCCCTGTCGGGCTCTGTCAGGCTCTGTCGGGCCCTGTCGGGCTCTGTCGGGCTCTGTCGGGCTCTGTCGGGCCCTGTCGGGCTCTGTCGGGCCCTGTCGGGCCCTGTCGGGCTCTGTCAAGCTCTGTCGGGCTCTGTCGGGCTCTACTGGGTTCTGTCGGGCTCTACTGGGCTCTACTGGGCCCTGTCGGGCTCTGTCGGGCTCTGTCGGGCTCTGTCGGGCTCTACTGGGCTCTGTCGGGCCCTGTCTGGCCCTGTCGGGCTCTGTCGGGCTCTGTCGGGCCCTGTCGGGCTCTGTCGGGCTCTGTCGGGCTCTGTCGGGCTCTACTGGTCTCTGTCGGGCTCTGTCGGGCTCTGTCGGGCTCTGTCGGGCCCTGTCGGGCTCTGTCGGGCTCTGTCGGGCTCTGTCGGGCTCTACTGGGCCCTGTCGGGCCCTGTCGGGCTCTGTCGGGCTCTGTCGGGCTCTGTCGGGCTCTACTGGGCTCTGTCGGGCCCTGTCGGGCCCTGTCGGGCCCTGTCGGGCTCTGTCGGGCTCTGTCGGGCCCTGTCAGGCTCTGTCGGGCTCTGTCGGGCTCTGTCGGGCCCTGTCGGGCTCTGTCGGGCCCTGTCGGGCTCTCTCGGGCTCTGTCGGGCTCTACTGGGCTCTGTCGGGCTCTGTTGGGCTCTGTCGGGCCCTGTCGGGCTCTGTCGGGCTCTGTCGGGCTCTACTGGGCCCTGTCGGGCTCTGTCAGGCTCTGTCGGGCCCTGTCGGGCTCTGTCGGGCTCTGTCGGGCCCTGTCGGGCCCTGTCGGGCCCTGTTGGGCTCTGTCGGGCTCTACTGGGCCCTGTCGGGCTCTGTCAGGCTCTGTCGGGCCCTGTCGGGCTCTGTCGGGCTCTGTCGGGCCCTGTCGGGCCCTGTCGGGCTCTGTCGGGCTCTGTCGGGCTCTGTCGGGCTCTACTGGGCTCTGTCGGGCTCTACTGGGCTCTACTGGGCCCTGTCGGGCTCTGTCGGGCTCTGTCGGGCTCTGTCGGGCTCTACTGGGCTCTGTCGGGACCTGTCGGGCCCTGTCGGGCTCTACTGGGCTCTGTCGGGCTCTACTGGGCTCTACTGGGCCCTGTCGGGCTCTGTCGGGCTCTGTCGGGCTCTGTCGGGCTCTACTGGGCTCTGTCGGGACCTGTCGGGCCCTGTCGGGCTCTATCGGGCTCTGTCGGGCCCTGTCGGGCTCTGTCGGGCTCTGTCGGGCTCTACTGGGCCCTGTCGGGCCCTGTCGGGCTCTGTCGGGCTCTGTCGGGCTCTGTCGGGCTCAACTGGTCTCCGTCGGGCTCTGTCGGGTTCTGTCGGGCTCTGTCGGGCTCTGTCGGGGTCTGTCGGGCTCTACTGGGCTCTACTGGGCTCTGTCGGGCTCTGTCGGTCTCTACTGGGCCCTGTCGGGCTCTGTCGGGCTCTGTCGGGCCCTGTCGGGCTCTGTCGGGCTCTGTCGGGCTCTGTCGGGTTCTGTCGGGCTCTGTCGGGCTCTGTCGGGCTCTATCGGGCTCTTCTGGGCCCTGTCGGGCCCTGTCGGGCTCTGTCGGGCTCTGTCGGGCTCTGTCGGGCTCAACTGGTCTCTGTCGGCCTCTACTGCGCTCTACTGGGCTCTGTCGGGCTCTGTCGGGCTCTACTGGGCCCTGTCGGGCTCTGTCGGGCTCTGTCGGGCTCTGTCGGGCTCTACTGGGCTCTGTCGGGCTCTGTCGGGCTCTGTCGGGCTCTACTGGGCTCTGTCGGGCTCTGTCGGGCTCTACTGGGCCCTGTCGGGCTCTGTCGGGCCCTGTCGGGCTCTGTCGGGCTCTGTCGGGCCCTGTCGGGCCCTGTCGGGCTCTGTCGGGCCCTGTCGGGCTCTGTCGGGCTCTGTCGGGCTCTGTCGGGCTTTACTGGGCTCTGTCGGGCTCTGTCGGGCTCTGTCGGGCTCTGTTGGGCTCTACTGGGCCCTGTCGGGCTCTGTCGGGCTCTGTCGGGCCCTGTCGGGCTCTGTCGGGCTCTGTCGGGCCCTGTCGGGCCCTGTCGGGCTCTGTCGGGCCCTGTCGGGCTCTGTCGGGCTCTGTCGGGCTCTGTCGGGCTCTACTGGGCCCTGTCGGGCTCTGTCGGGCTCTGTCGGGTTCTGTTTGGCTCTGTTGGGCTCTGTCGGGCTCTACTGGGCTCTGTCGGGTTCTGTCGGGCTCTACTGGGCCCTGTCGGGCGCTGTCGGGCTCTGTCGGGCTCTGTCGGGCTCTACTGGGCCCTGTCGGGCTCTGTCGGGCTCTACTGGGCCCTGTTGGGCTCTGTCGGGCTCTGTCGGGCCCTGTCGGGCTCTGTCGGGCTCTGTCGGGCTCTGTCGGGCTCTACTGGTCCCTGTCGGGTTCTGTCGGGCTCTGTCGGGCTCTGTCGGGTTCTACTGGGCCCTGTCGGGCTCTGTCGGGCTCTGTCGGGCTCTGTCGGGCTCTGTCGGGCTCTACTGGGCCCTGTCGGGCTCTGTCGGGCTCTGTCGGGCTCTGTCGGGCTCTGTCGGGCTCTGACGGGTTCTGTCGGGCTCTGTCGGGCTCTGTCGGGCTCTACTGGGCTCTGTCGGGCTCTGTCGGGCTCTACTGGGCCCTGTCGGGCCCTGTCGGGCCCTGTCGGGCTCTGTCGGGCTCTACTGGGCTCTGTCGGGCTCTGTCGGGCTCTGTCGGGCTCTGTCGGGCTCTACTGGGCCCTGTCGGGCTCTGTCAGGCTCTGTCGGGCCCTGTCGGGCTCTGTCGGGCTCTGTTGGGCTCTGTCGGGCCCTGTCGGGCTCTGTCGGGCCCTGTCGGGCCCTGTCGGGCTCTGTCAAGCTCTGTCGGGCTCTGTCGGGCTCTACTGGGTTCTGTCGGGCTCTACTGGGCTCTACTGGGCCCTGTCGGGCTCTGTCGGGCTCTGTCGGGCTCTGTCGGGCTCTACTGGGCTCTGTCGGGCCCTGTCTGGCCCTGTCGGGCTCTGTCGGGCTCTGTCGGGCCCTGTCGGGCTCTGTCGGGCTCTGTCGGGCTCTGTCGGGCTCTACTGGTCTCTGTCGGGCTCTGTCGGGCTCTGTCGGGCTCTGTCGGGCTCTACTGGGCCCTGTCGGGCCCTGTCGGGCTCTGTCGGGCTCTGTCGGGTTCTGTCGGGCTCTGTCGGGCTCTGTCGGGCTCTGTCGGGCTCAACTGGTCTCTGTCGGGCTCTGTCGGGTTCTGTCGGGCTCTGTCGGGCTCTGTCGGGCTCTGTCGGGCTCTACTGGGCTCTACTGGTCTCTGTCGGGCACTGTCGGTCTCTACTGGGCCCTGTCGGGCTCTGTCGGGCTCTGTCGGGCTCTACTGGGCTCTGTCGGGCCCTGTCGGGCCCTGTCGGGCTCTGTCGGGCTCTGTCGGGCCCTGTCGGGCTCTGTCGGGCTCTGTCGGGCTCTGTCGGGCTCTACTGGGCCCTGTCGGGCCCTGTCGGGCCCTGTCGGGCTCTGTCGGGCTCTGTCGGGCTCTGTCGGGCTCTACTGGGCTCTGTCGGGCCCTGTCGGGCCCTGTCGGGCTCTGTCGGGCTCTGTCGGGCCCTGTCGGGCCCTGTCGGGCTCTGTCGGGCTCTGTCGGGCTCTACTGGGCCCTGTCGGGTCCTGTCGGGCTCTGTCGGGCTCTGTCGGGCCCTGTCGGGCTCTGTCGGGCCCTGTCGGGCCCTGTCTGGCTCTGTCGGGCTCTGTCGGGCTCTGTCGGGCTCTACTGGGCCCTGTCGGGCTCTGTCGGGCTCTGTCGGGCTCTATCGGGCTCTACTGGGCCCTGTCGGGCTCTGTCGGGCTCTGTCGGGCCCTGTCGGTCCCTGTCGGGCTCTGTCAGGCTCTGTCGGGCTCTGTCGGGCTCTACTGGGCCCTGTCGGGCCCTGTCGGGCCCTGTTGGGCTCTACTGGGCTCTACTGGGCTCTGTCGGGCTCTGTCGGGCTCTGTCGGGCTCTACTGGGCCCTGTCGGGCTCTGTCGGGCTCTGTCGGGCTCTGTCGGGCCCTGTCGGGCCCTGTCGGGCTCTGTCGGGCTCTGTCGGGCTCTACTGGTCTCTGTCGGGCTCTGTCAGGCTCTGTCGGGCTCTACTGGGCCCTGTCGGGCTCTGTCGGGCTCTGTCGGGCTCTGTCGGGCTCTGTCGGGCTCTGTCGGGCCCTGTCGGGCTCTGTCGGGCCCTGTCGGGCTCTGTCGGGCTCTTTCGGGCCCTGTCGGGCTCTGTCGGGCTCTGTCGGGCTCTGTCGGGCTCTACTGGGCCCTGTCGGGCTCTGTCGGGCTCTGTCGGGCCCTGTCGGGCTCTGTCGGGCTCTGTCGGGCTCTGTCGGGCTCTACTGGGCTCTGTCGGGCTCTGTCGGGCTCTGTCGGGCTCTACTGGGCCCTGTCGGGCGCTGTCGGGCTCTGTCGGGCTCTGTCGGGCTCTGTCGGGCTCTACTGGGCCCTGTCGGGTTCTGTCGGGCACTGTCGGGCTCTGTCGGGCTCTGTCGGGCTCTACTGGGCCCTGTCGAGCTCTGTCGGGCTCTGTCGGGCCCTGTCGGGCTCTGTCAAGCTCTGTCGGGCTCTGTCGGGCTCTGTCGGGCTCTGACTGGTTCTGTCGGGCTCTGTCGGGCTCTGTCGGGCTCTACTGGGCCCTGTCGGGCCCTGTCGGGCTCTGTCGGGCTCTGTCGGGCTCTGTCGGGTCCTGTCGGGCTCTGTCGGGCTCTGTCGGGCTCTGTCGGGCTCTACTGGGCCCTGTCGGGCCCTGTCGGGCTCTGTCGGGCTCTGTCGGGCTCTGTCGGGCTCTACTGGGCTCTGTCGGGCCCTGTCGGGCCCTGTCGGGCCCTGTCGGGCTCTGTCGGGCTCTGTCGGGCTCTACTGGGCCCTGTCGGGCCCTGTCGGGCTCTGTCGGGCTCTGTCGGGCCCTGTCGGGCTCTGTCGGGCTCTGTCGGGCCCTGTCGGGCTCTGTCGGGCTCTACTGGGCTCTGTCGGGCTCTGTCGGGCTCTGTCGGGCTCTACTGGGCCCTGTCGGGCTCTGTCGGGCTCTGTCGGGCCCTGTCGGGCCCTGTCGGGCTCTGTCGGGCTCTGTCGGGCTCTACTGGGCTCTGTCGGGCTCTGTCAGGCTCTGTCGGGCTCTACTGGGCCCTGTCGGGCTCTGTCGGGCTCTGTCGGGCCCTGTCGGGCTCTGTCGGGCTCTGTCGGGCTCTGTCGGGCCCTGTCGGGCCCTGTCGGGCTCTGTCGGGCTCTGTCGGGCTCTACTGGGCTCTGTCGGGCTCTACTGGGCTCTACTGGGCCCTGTCGGTCTCTGTCGGGCTCTGTCGGGCTCTGTCGGGCTCTACTGGGCTCTGTCGGGACCTGTCGGGCCCTGTCGGGCTCTATCGGGCTCTGTCGGGCCCTGTCGGGCTCTGTCGGGCTCTGTCGGGCTCTACTGGGCTCTGTCGGACTCTGTCGGGCTCTGTTGGGCTCTGTCGGGCTCTACTGGGCCCTGTCGGGCTCTGTCGGGTTCTGTCGGGCTCTGTCGGGCTCTGTCGGGGTCTGTCGGGCTCTACTGGGCTCTACTGGGCTCTGTCGGGCTCTGTCGGTCTCTACTGGGCCCTGTCGGGCTCTGTCGGGCTCTGTCGGGCCCTGTCGGGCTCTGTCGGGCTCTGTCGGGCTCTGTCGGGTTCTGTCGGGCTCTGTCGGGCTCTGTCGGGCTCTGTCGGGCTCTTCTGGGCCCTGTCGGGCCCTGTCGGGCTCTGTCGGGCTCTGTCGGGCTCTGTCGGGCTCAACTGGTCTCTGTCGGCCTCTACTGGGCTCTACTGGGCTCTGTCGGGCTCTGTCGGGCTCTACTGGGCCCTGTCGGGCTCTGTCGGGCTCTGTCGGGCTCTGTCGGGCTCTACTGGGCTCTGTCGGGCTCTGTCGGGCTCTGTCGGGCTCTACTGGGCTCTGTCGGGCTCTGTCGGGCTCTGTCGGGCTCTACTGGGCCCTGTCGGGCTCTGTCGGGCCCTGTCGGGCTCTGTCGGGCTCTGTCGGGCCCTGTCGGGCCCTGTCGGGCTCTGTCGGGCCCTGTCGGGCTCTGTCGGGTTCTGTCGGGCTCTGTCGGGCTTTACTGGGCTCTGTCGGGCTCTGTCGGGCTCTGTCGGGCTCTGTTGGGCTCTACTGGGCCCTGTCGGGCTCTGTCGGGCTCTGTCGGGCCCTGTCGGGCTCTGTCGGGCTCTGTCGGGCCCTGTCGGGCCCTGTCGGGCTCTGTCGGGCCCTGTCGGGCTCTGTCGGGCTCTGTCGGGCTCTGTCGGGCTCTTCTGGGCCCTGTCGGGCTCTGTCGGGCTCTGTCGGGTTCTGTTTGGCTCTGTTGGGCTCTGTCGGGCTCTACTGGGCTCTGTCGGGTTCTGTCGGGCTCTACTGGGCCCTGTCGGGCGCTGTCGGGCTCTGTCGGGCTCTGTCGGGCTCTACTGGGCCCTGTCGGGCTCTGTCGGGCTCTACTGGGCCCTGTTGGGCTCTGTCGGGCTCTGTCGGGCCCTGTCGGGCTCTGTCGGGCTCTGTCGGGCTCTGTCGGGCTCTACTGGTCCCTGTCGGGTTCTGTCGGGCTCTGTCGGGCTCTGTCGGGCTCTACTGGGCCCTGTCGGGCTCTGTCGGGCTCTGTCGGGCCCTGTCGGGATCTGTCGGGCTCTGTCGGGCCCTCTCGGCTCTGTCGGGCTCTACTGGGCCCTGTCGGGCCCTGTCGGGCTCTGTCGGGCTCTGTCGGGCTCTGTCGGGCCCTGTCGGGCTCTGTCGGGCTCTGTCGGGCTCTGTCGGGCTCTACTGGGCCCTGTCGGACTCTGTCGGGCTCTGTCGGGCTCTGTCGGGCTCTGTCGGGCTCTGACGGGTTCTGTCGGGCTCTGTCGGGCTCTGTCGGGCTCTACTGGGCTCTGTCGGGCTCTGTCGGGCTCTACTGGGCCCTGTCGGGCCCTGTCGGGCCCTGTCGGGCTCTGTCGGGCTCTGTCGGGCCCTGTCTGGCTCTGTCGGGCTCTGTCGGGCCCTCTCGGGCTCTGTCGGGCTCTGTCGGGCTCTCTCGGGCTCTGTCGGGCTCTACTGGGCTCTGTCGGGCTCTGTCGGGCTCTGTCGGGCTCTGTCGGG
Source organism: Caloenas nicobarica (assembly GCF_036013445.1). Classification (NCBI taxonomy): domain Eukaryota; kingdom Metazoa; phylum Chordata; class Aves; order Columbiformes; family Columbidae; genus Caloenas; species Caloenas nicobarica. The sequence goes on from NW_027017205.1 coordinate 29,231, forward strand.
CTCTACTGGGCCCTGTCGGGCTCTGTCAGGCTCTGTCGGGCCCTGTCGGGCTCTGTCGGGCTCTGTTGGGCTCTGTCGGGCCCTGTCGGGCTCTGTCGGGCCCTGTCGGGCCCTGTCGGGCTCTGTCAAGCTCTGTCGGGCTCTGTCGGGCTCTACTGGGTTCTGTCGGGCTCTACTGGGCTCTACTGGGCCCTGTCGGGCTCTGTCGGGCTCTGTCGGGCTCTGTCGGGCTCTACTGGGCTCTGTCGGGCCCTGTCTGGCCCTGTCGGGCTCTGTCGGGCTCTGTCGGGCCCTGTCGGGCTCTGTCGGGCTCTGTCGGGCTCTGTCGGGCTCTACTGGTCTCTGTCGGGCTCTGTCGGGCTCTGTCGGGCTCTGTCGGGCTCTACTGGGCCCTGTCGGGCCCTGTCGGGCTCTGTCGGGATCTGTCGAGTTCTGTCGGGCTCTGTCGGGCTCTGTCGGGCTCTGTCGGGCTCAACTGGTCTCTGTCGGGCTCTGTCGGGTTCTGTCGGGCTCTGTCGGGCTCTGTCGGGCTCTGTCGGGCTCTACTGGGCTCTACTGGTCTCTGTCGGGCACTGTCGGTCTCTACTGGGCCCTGTCGGGCTCTGTCGGGCTCTGTCGGGCTCTACTGGGCTCTGTCGGGCCCTGTCGGGCCCTGTCGGGCTCTGTCGGGCTCTGTCGGGCCCTGTCGGGCTCTGTCGGGCTCTGTCGGGCTCTGTCGGGCTCTACTGGGCCCTGTCGGGCCCTGTCGGGCCCTGTCGGGCTCTGTCGGGCTCTGTCGGGCTCTGTCGGGCTCTACTGGGCTCTGTCGGGCCCTGTCGGGCCCTGTCGGGCTCTGTCGGGCTCTGTCGGGCCCTGTCGGGCCCTGTCGGGCTCTGTCGGGCTCTGTCGGGCTCTACTGGGCCCTGTCGGGCCCTGTCGGGCTCTGTCGGGCTCTGTCGGGCCCTGTCGGGCTCTGTCGGGCCCTGTCGGGCCCTGTCTGGCTCTGTCGGGCTCTGTCGGGCTCTGTCGGGCTCTACTGGGCCCTGTCGGGCTCTGTCGGGCTCTGTCGGGCTCTATCGGGCTCTACTGGGCCCTGTCGGGCTCTGTCGGGCTCTGTCGGGCCCTGTCGGTCCCTGTCGGGCTCTGTCAGGCTCTGTCGGGCTCTGTCGGGCTCTGTCGGGCTCTGTCGGGCTCTACTGAGCCCTGTCGGGCTCTGTCGGGCTCTGTCGGGTTCTGTTTGGCTCTGTTGGGCTCTGTCGGGCTCTACTGGGCCCTGTCGGGTTCTGTCGGGCTCTACTGGGCCCTGTTGGGCTCTGTCGGGCTCTGTCGGGCCCTGTCGGGCTCTGTCGGGCTCTGTCGGGCTCTGTCGGGCTCTACTGGGCCCTGTCGGGCTCTGTCGGGCTCTGTCGGGCTCTGTCGGGCTCTGTCGGGCTCTGTCGGGCCCTCTCGGCTCTGTCGGGCACTACTGGGCCCTGTCGGGCCCTGTCGGGCTCTGTCGGGCTCTGTCGGGCTCTGTCGGGCCCTGTCGGGCTCTGTCGGGCTCTGTCGGGCTCTACTGGGCCCTGTCGGGCTCCTGTCGGGCTCTGTCGGGCTCTGTCGGGCTCTGACGGGTTCTGTCGGGCTCTGTCGGGCTCTGTCGGGCTCTACTGGGCTCTGTCGGGCTCTGTCGGGCTCTACTGGGCTCTGTCGGGCCCTGTCGGGCCCTGTCGGGCTCTGTCGGGCTCTGTCGGGCCCTGTCGGGCTCTGTCGGGCTCTGTCGGGGCCCTGTCGGGCTCTGTCGGGCTCTGTCGGGCTCTCTCGGGCTCTGTCGGGCTCTACTGGGCTCTGTCGGGCTCTGTCGGGCTCTGTCGGGCTCTGTCGGGCTCTACCGGGCCTGTCGGGCTCTGTCAGGCTCTGTCGGGCCCTGTCGGGCTCTGTCGGGCTCTGTCGGGCTCTGTCGGGCCCTGTCGGGCTCTGTCGGGCCCTGTCGGGCCCTGTCGGGCTCTGTCAAGCTCTGTCGGGCTCTGTCGGGCTCTACTGGGTTCTGTCGGGCTCTACTGGGCTCTACTGGGCCCTGTCGGGCTCTGTCGGGCTCTGTCGGGCTCTGTCGGGCTCTACTGGGCTCTGTCGGGCCCTGTCTGGCCCTGTCGGGCTCTGTCGGGCTCTGTCGGGCTCTGTCGGGCTCTACTGGTCTCTGTCGGGCTCTGTCGGGCTCTGTCGGGCTCTGTCGGGCCCTGTCGGGCTCTGTCGGGCTCTGTCGGGCTCTGTCGGGCTCTACTGGGCCCTGTCGGGCCCTGTCGGGCTCTGTCGGGCTCTGTCGGGCTCTGTCGGGCTCTACTGGGCTCTGTCGGGCCCTGTCGGGCCCTGTCGGGCCCTGTCGGGCTCTGTCGGGCTCTGTCGGGGCCCTGTCAGGCTCTGTCGGGCTCTGTCGGGCTCTGTCGGGCCCTGTCGGGCTCTGTCGGGCTCTGTCGGGCTCTGTCGGGCTCTACTGGGCTCTGTCGGGCTCTGTTGGGCTCTGTCGGGCCCTGTCGGGCTCTGTCAGGCTCTGTCGGGCTCTACTGGGCCCTGTCGGGCTCTGTCAGGCTCTGTCGGGCCCTGTCGGGCTCTGTCGGGCTCTGTCGGGCCCTGTCGGGCCCTGTCGGGCCCTGTCGGGCTCTGTCGGACTCTACTGGTCCCTGTCGGGCTCTGTCAGGCTCTGTCGGGCCCTGTCGGGCTCTGTCGGGCTCTGTCGGGCCCTGTCGGGCCCTGTCGGGCTCTGTCGGGCTCTGTCGGGCTCTGTCGGGCTCTACTGGGCTCTGTCGGGCTCTACTGGGCTCTACTGGGCCCTGTCGGGCTCTGTCGGGCTCTGTCGGGCTCTGTCGGGCTCTACTGGGCTCTGTCGGGACCTGTCGGGCCCTGTCGGGCTCTACTGGGCTCTGTCGGGCTCTACTGGGCTCTACTGGGCCCTGTCGGGCTCTGTCGGGCTCTGTCGGGCTCTGTCGGGCTCTACTGGGCTCTGTCGGGACCTGTCGGGCCCTGTCGGGCTCTGTCGGGCTCTGTCGGGCCCTGTCGGGCTCTGTCGGGCTCTGTCGGGCTCTACTGGGCCCTGTCGGGCCCTGTCGGGCTCTGTCGGGCTCTGTCGGGCTCTGTCGGGCTCAACTGGTCTCTGTCGGGCTCTGTCGGGTTCTGTCGGGCTCTGTCGGGCTCTGTCGGGGTCTGTCGGGCTCTACTGGGCTCTACTGGGCTCTGTCGGGCTCTGTCGGTCTCTACTGGGCCCTGTCGGGCTCTGTCGGGCTCTGTCGGGCCCTGTCGGGCTCTGTCGGGCTCTGTCGGGCTCTGTCGGGTTCTGTCGGGCTCTGTCGGGCTCTGTCGGGCTCTATCGGGCTCTTCTGGGCCCTGTCGGGCCCTGTCGGGCTCTGTCGGGCTCTGTCGGGCTCTGTCGGGCTCAACTGGTCTCTGTCGGCCTCTACTGGGCTCTACTGGGCTCTGTCGGGCTCTGTCGGGCTCTACTGGGCCCTGTCGGGCTCTGTCGGGCTCTGTCGGGCTCTGTCGGGCTCTACTGGGCTCTGTCGGGCTCTGTCGGGCTCTGTCGGGCTCTACAGGGCTCTGTCGGGCTCTGTCGGGCTCTGTCGGGCTCTACTGGGCCCTGTCGGGCTCTGTCGGGCCCTGTCGGGCTCTGTCGGCTCTGTCGGGCCCCTGTCGGGCCCTGTCGGGCTCTTTCGGGCCCTGTCGGGCTCTGTCGGGCTCTGTCGGGCTCTGTCGGGCTTTACTGGGCTCTGTCGGGCTCTGTCGGGCTCTGTCGGGCTCTGTTGGGCTCTACTGGGCCCTGTCGGGCTCTGTCGGGCTCTGTCGGGCCCTGTCGGGCTCTGTCGGGCTCTGTCGGGCCCTGTCGGGCCCTGTCGGGCTCTGTCGGGCCCTGTCGGGCTCTGTCGGGCTCTGTCGGGCTCTGTCGGGCTCTACTGGGCCCTGTCGGGCTCTGTCGGGCTCTGTCGGGTTCTGTTTGGCTCTGTTGGGCTCTGTCGGGCTCTACTGGGCTCTGTCGGGTTCTGTCGGGCTCTACTGGGCCCTGTCGGGCGCTGTCGGGCTCTGTCGGGCTCTGTCGGGCTCTACTGGGCCCTGTCGGGCTCTGTCGGGCTCTACTGGGCCCTGTTGGGCTCTGTCGGGCTCTGTCGGGCCCTGTCGGGCTCTGTCGGGCTCTGTCGGGCTCTGTCGGGCTCTACTGGTCCCTGTCGGGTTCTGTCGGGCTCTGTCGGGCTCTGTCGGGCTCTACTGGGCCCTGTCGGGCTCTGTCGGGCTCTGTCGGGCCCTGTCGGGCTCTGTCGGGCTCTGTCGGGCCCTCTCGGCTCTGTCGGGCTCTACTGGGCCCTGTCGGGCCCTGTCGGGCTCTGTCGGGCTCTGTCGGGCTCTGTCGGGCCCTGTCGGGCTCTGTCGGGCTCTGTCGGGCTCTGTCGGGCTCTACTGGGCCCTGTCGGACTCTGTCGGGCTCTGTCGGGCTCTGTCGGGCTCTGTCGGGCTCTGACGGGTTCTGTCGGGCTCTGTCGGGCTCTGTCGGGCTCTACTGGGCTCTGTCGGGCTCTGTCGGGCTCTACTGGGCCCTGTCGGGCCCTGTCGGGCCCTGTCGGGCTCTGTCGGGCTCTACTGGGCTCTGTCGGGCTCTGTCGGGCTCTGTCGGGCTCTGTCGGGCTCTACTGGGCCCTGTCGGGCTCTGTCAGGCTCTGTCGGGCCCTGTCGGGCTCTGTCGGGCTCTGTTGGGCTCTGTCGGGCCCTGTCGGGCTCTGTCGGGCCCTGTCGGGCCCTGTCGGGCTCTGTCAAGCTCTGTCGGGCTCTGTCGGGCTCTACTGGGTTCTGTCGGGCTCTACTGGGCTCTACTGGGCCCTGTCGGGCTCTGTCGGGCTCTGTCGGGCTCTGTCGGGCTCTACTGGGCTCTGTCGGGCCCTGTCTGGCCCTGTCGGGCTCTGTCGGGCTCTGTCGGGCCCTGTCGGGCTCTGTCGGGCTCTGTCGGGCTCTGTCGGGCTCTACTGGTCTCTGTCGGGCTCTGTCGGGCTCTGTCGGGCTCTGTCGGGCTCTACTGGGCCCTGTCGGGCCCTGTCGGGCTCTGTCGGGCTCTGTCGGGTTCTGTCGGGCTCTGTCGGGCTCTGTCGGGCTCTGTCGGGCTCAACTGGTCTCTGTCGGGCTCTGTCGGGTTCTGTCGGGCTCTGTCGGGCTCTGTCGGGCTCTGTCGGGCTCTACTGGGCTCTACTGGTCTCTGTCGGGCACTGTCGGTCTCTACTGGGCCCTGTCGGGCTCTGTCGGGCTCTGTCGGGCTCTACTGGGCTCTGTCGGGCCCTGTCGGGCCCTGTCGGGCTCTGTCGGGCTCTGTCGGGCCCTGTCGGGCTCTGTCGGGCTCTGTCGGGCTCTGTCGGGCTCTACTGGGCCCTGTCGGGCCCTGTCGGGCCCTGTCGGGCTCTGTCGGGCTCTGTCGGGCTCTGTCGGGCTCTACTGGGCTCTGTCGGGCCCTGTCGGGCCCTGTCGGGCTCTGTCGGGCTCTGTCGGGCCCTGTCGGGCCCTGTCGGGCTCTGTCGGGCTCTGTCGGGCTCTACTGGGCCCTGTCGGGCCCTGTCGGGCTCTGTCGGGCTCTGTCGGGCCCTGTCGGGCTCTGTCGGCTCTGTCGGGCTCTGTCGGGCTCTACTGGGCTCTGTCGGGCTCTGTCGGGCTCTGTCGGGCTCTGTCGGGCTCTACTGGGCTCTGTTGGGCTCTGTCGGGCTCTGTCGGGCTCTACTGGGCCCTGTCGGGCACTGTCGGGCTCTGTCGGGCTCTGTCGGGCTCTGTCGGGCTCAACTGGTCTCTGTCGGGCTCTGTCGGGTTCTGTCGGGCTCTGTCGGGCTCTGTCGGGCTCTGTCGGGCTCTACTGGGCTCTACTGGGCTCTGTCGGGCACTGTCGGTCTCTACTGGGCCCTGTCGGGCTCTGTCGGGCTCTGTCGGGCCCTGTCGGGCTCTGTTGGGCTCTGTCGGGCTCTGTCGGGCTCTACTGGGCCCTGTCGGGCTCTGTCGGGCTCTGTCGGGCCCTGTCGGGCTCTGTCGGGCTCTGTCGGGCCCTGTCGGGCCCTGTCGGGCTCTGTCGGGCTCTGTCGGGCCCTGTCGGGCTCTGTCGGGCTCTGTCGGGCTCTGTCGGGCTCTACTGGGCCCTGTCGGGCTCTGTCGGGCTCTGTCGGGCTCTGTCGGGCCCTGTCGGGCTCTGTCGGGCTCTACTGGGCCCTGTCGGGCCCTGTCGGGCTCTGTTTGGCTCTGTTGGGCTCTGTCGGGCTCTACTGGGCCCTGTCGGGTTCTGTCGGGCTCTACTGGGCCCTGTCGGGCTCTGTCGGGCTCTGTCGGGCCCTGTCGGGCTCTGTCGGGCTCTGTCGGGCCCTGTCGGGCCCTGTCGGGCTCTGTCGGGCTCTGTCGGGCCCTGTCGGGCTCTGTCGGGCTCTGTCGGGCTCTGTCGGGCTCTACTGGGCCCTGTCGGGCCCTGTCGGGCCCTGTCGGGCTCTGTCGGGCTCTGTCGGGCTCTGTCGGGCTCTACTGGGCTCTGTCGGGCCCTGTCGGGCCCTGTCTGGCTCTGTCGGGCTCTGTCGGGCCCTGTCGGTCCCTGTCGGGCTCTGTCGGGCTCTGTCGGGCTCTACTGGGCCCTGTCGGGCTCTGTCGGGCTCTGTCGGGCTCTGTCGGGCCCTGTCGGGCCCTGTCGGGCTCTGTCGGGCTCTGTCGGGCCCTGTCGGGCTCTGTCGGCTCTGTCGGGCCCTGTCGGGCCGTGTCGGGCTCTGTCGGGCTCTGTTGGGCCCTGTCGGGCTCTGTCGGGCTCTGTCGGGCTCTCTCGGGCTCTGTCGGGCTCTACTGGGCTCTGTCGGGCTCTGTCGGGCTCTGTCGGGCTCTACTGGGCCCTGTCGGGCTCTGTCGGGCTCTGTCGGGCTCTGTCGGGCCCTGTCGGGCCCTGTCGGGCTCTGTCGGGCTCTGTCGGGCTCTACTGGGTTCTGTCGGGCTCTACTGGGCTCTACTGGGCCCTGTCGGGCTCTGTCGGCTCTGTCGGGCTCTGTCGGGCTCTACTGGGCTCTGTCGGGCCCTGTCGGGCCCTGTCGGGCTCTGTCGGGCTCTGTCGGGCCCTGTCGGGCTCTGTCGGGCTCTGTCGGGCTCTGTCGGGCTCTACTGGGCTCTGTCGGGCTCTGTCGGGCTCTGTCGGGCTCTGTCGGGCTCTACTGGGCCCTGTCGGGCCCTGTCGGGCTCTGTCGGGCTCTGTCGGGCTCTGTTGGGCTCAACTGGTCTCTGTCGTGCTCTGTCGGGTTCTGTCGGGCTCTGTCGGGCTCTGTCGGGCTCTGTCGGGCTCTACTGGGCTCTACTGGGCTCTGTCCGGCACTGTCGGTCTCTACTGGGCCCTGTCGGGGTCTGTCGGGCTCTGTCGGGCCCTGTCGGGCTCTGTCGGGCTCTGTCGGGTTCTGTCGGGCTCTGTCGGGCTCTGTCGGGCTCTGTCGGGCTCTGTCGGGCCCTGTCGTGCCCTGTCGGGCTCTGTCGGGCTCTGTCGGGCCCTGTCGGGCTCTGTCGGGCCCTGTCGGGCCCTGTCGGGCTCTGTCGGGCCCTGTCGGGCCCTGTCGGGCTCTGTCGGGCTCTGTCGGGCCCTGTCGGGCTCTGTCGGGCTCTGTCGGGCTCCTGTCGGGCTCTACTGGGCCCTGTCGGGCCCTGTCGGGCCCTGTCGGGCTCTGTCGGGCTCTGTCGGTCTCTGTCGGGCTCTACTGGGCTCTGTCGGGCTCTGTCGGGCCCTGTCGGGCTCTGTCGGGCTCTGTCGGGCCCTGTCGGGCCCTGTCGGGCTCTGTCGGGCTCTGTCGGGCTCTACTGGGTCCTGTCGGGCCCTGTCGGGCTCTGTCGGGCTCTGTCGGGCCCTGTCGGGCTCTGTCGGGCTCTGTCGGGCTCTGTCGGGCTCTACTGGGCTCTGTCGGGCTCTGTCGGGCTCTGTCGGGCTCTGTCGGGCTCTACTGGGCCCTGTCGGGCCCTGTCGGGCTCTGTCGGGCTCTGTCGGGCTCTGTTGGGCTCAACTGGTCTCTGTCGTGCTCTGTCGGGTTCTGTCGGGCTCTGTCGGGCTCTGTCGGGCTCTGTCGGGCTCTACTGGGCTCTACTGGGCTCTGTCCGGCACTGTCGGTCTCTACTGGGCCCTGTCGGGCTCTGTCGGGCTCTGTCGGGCCCTGTCGGGCTCTGTCGGGCTCTGTCGGGTTCTGTCGGGCTCTGTCGGCTCTGTCGGGCTCTGTCGGGCTCTGTCGGGCCCTGTCGTGCCCTGTCGGGCTCTGTCGGGCTCTGTCGGGCCCTGTCGGGCCCTGTCGGGCCCTGTCGGGCTCTGTCGGGCCCTGTCGGGCCCTGTCGGGCTCTGTCGGGCTCTGTCGGGCCCTGTCGGGCTCTGTCGGGCTCTGTCGGGCTCTGTCGGGCTCTACTGGGCCCTGTCGGGCCCTGTCGGGCCCTGTCGGGCTCTGTCGGGCTCTGTCGGTCTCTGTCGGGCTCTACTGGGCTCTGTCGGGCTCTGTCGGGCCCTGTCGGGCTCTGTCGGGCTCTGTCGGGCCCTGTCGGGCCCTGTCGGGCTCTGTCGGGCTCTGTCGGGCTCTACTGGGCCCTGTCGGGCCCTGTCGGGCTCTGTCGGGCTCTGTCGGGCCCTGTCGGGCTCTGTCGGGCTCTGTCGGGCCCTGTCGGGCCCTGTCGGGCTCTGTCGGGCTCTGTCGGGCTCTGTCGGGCTCTACTGGGCCCTGTCGGGCTCTGTCGGGCCCTGTCGGGCTCTGTCGGGCTCTGTCGGGCTCTACTGGGCCCTGTCGGGCTCTGTCGGGCTCTACTGGGCCCTGTCGGGCTCTGTCGGGCTCTGTCGGGCCCTGTCGGGCTCTGTCGGGCTCTGTCGGGCCCTGTCGGGCCCTGTCGGGCTCTGTCGGGCTCTGTCGGGCCCTGTCGGGCTCTGTCGGGCTCTGTCGGGCTCTGTCGGGCTCTACTGGGCCCTGTCGGGCTCTGTCGGGCTCTGTCGGGCTCTGTCGGGCCCTGTCGGGCTCTGTCGGGCTCTACTGGGCCCTGTCGGGCCCTGTCGGGCTCTGTTTGGCTCTGTTGGGCTCTGTCGGGCTCTACTGGGCCCTGTCGGGTTCTGTCGGGCTCTACTGGGCCCTGTCGGGCTCTGTCGGGCTCTGTCGGGCCCTGTCGGGCTCTGTCGGGCTCTGTCGGGCCCTGTCGGGCCCTGTCGGGCTCTGTCGGGCTCTGTCGGGCCCTGTCGGGCTCTGTCGGGCTCTGTCGGGCTCTGTCGGGCTCTACTGGGCCCTGTCGGGCCCTGTCGGGCCCTGTCGGGCTCTGTCGGGCTCTGTCGGGCTCTGTCGGGCTCTACTGGGCTCTGTCGGGCCCTGTCGGGCCCTGTCTGGCTCTGTCGGGCTCTGTCGGGCCCTGTCGGTCCCTGTCGGGCTCTGTCGGGCTCTGTCGGGCTCTACTGGGCCCTGTCGGGCTCTGTCGGGCTCTGTCGGGCTCTGTCGGGCCCTGTCGGGCCCTGTCGGGCTCTGTCGGGCTCTGTCGGGCCCTGTCGGGCTCTGTCGGGCTCTGTCGGGCCCTGTCGGGCCGTGTCGGGCTCTGTCGGGCTCTGTTGGGCCCTGTCGGGCTCTGTCGGGCTCTGTCGGGCTCTCTCGGGCTCTGTCGGGCTCTACTGGGCTCTGTCGGGCTCTGTCGGGCTCTGTCGGGCTCTACTGGGCCCTGTCGGGCTCTGTCGGGCTCTGTCGGGCTCTGTCGGGCCCTGTCGGGCCCTGTCGGGCTCTGTCGGGCTCTGTCGGGCTCTACTGGGTTCTGTCGGGCTCTACTGGGCTCTACTGGGCCCTGTCGGGCTCTGTCGGGCTCTGTCGGGCTCTGTCGGGCTCTACTGGGCTCTGTCGGGCCCTGTCGGGCCCTGTCGGGCTCTGTCGGGCTCTGTCGGGCCCTGTCGGGCTCTGTCGGGCTCTGTCGGGCCCTGTCGGGCTCTGTCGGGCTCTGTCGGGCTCTGTCGGGCTCTACTGGGCTCTGTCGGGCTCTGTCGGGCTCTGTCGGGCTCTACTGGGCCCTGTCGGGCGCTGTCGGGCTCTGTCGGGCTCTGTCGGGCTCTGTCGGGCTCTACTGGGCCCTGTCGGGTTCTGTCGGGCACTGTCGGGCTCTGTCGGGCTCTACTGGGCCCTGTCGGGCTCTGTCGGGCCCTGTCGGGCTCTGTCGGGCTCTGTCGGGCTCTGTCGGGCTCTGTCGGGCCCTCTCAGCTCTGTCGGGCTCTACTGGGCACTGTCGGGCTCTGTCGGGCTCTGTCGGGCCCTGTCGGGCTCTGTCGGGCTCTGTCGGGCTCTGTCGGGCTCTACTGGGCCCTGTCGGACTCTGTCGGGCTCTGTCGGGCTCTGTCGGGCTCTGACGGTTTCTGTCGGGCTCTGTCGGGCTCTGTCGGGCTCTGTCGGGCTCTACTGGGCCCTGTCGGGCTCTGTCGGGCTCTGTCGGGCTCTGTCGGGCCCTGTCGGGCTCTGTCGGGCTCTGTCGGGCTCTGTCGGGCTCTACTGGGCCCTGTCGGTCCCTGTCGGGCTCTGTCGGGCTCTGTCGGGCTCTACTGGGCTCTGTCGGGCCCTGTCGGGCCCTGTCGGGCCCTGTCGGGCTCTGTCGGGCTCTGTCGGGCCCTGTCGGGCTCTGTCGGGCTCTGTCGGGCTCTGTCGGGCCCTGTCGGGCTCTGTCGGGCTGTGTCGGGCTCTCTCGGGCTCTGTCGGGCTCTACTGGGCTCTGTCGGGCTCTGTTGGGCTCTGTCGGGCCCTGTTGGGCTCTGTCGGTCTCTGTCGGGCTCTACTGGGCCCTGTCGGGCTCTGTCAGGCTCTGTCGGGCCCTGTCGGGCTCTGTCGGGCTCTGTCGGGCCCTGTCGGGCCCTGTCGGGCCCTGTCGGGCTCTGTCGGGCTCTACTGGGCCCTGTCGGGCTCTGTCAGGCTCTGTCGGGCCCTGTCGGGCTCTGTCGGGCTCTGTCGGGCCCTGTCGGGCCCTGTCGGGCTCTGTCGGGCTCTGTCGGGCTCTGTCGGGCTCTACTGGGCTCTGACGGGCTCTACTGGGCTCTACTGGGCCCTGTCGGGCTCTGTCGGGCTCTGTCGGGCTCTGTCGGGCTCTACTGGGCTCTGTCGGGACCTGTCGGGCCCTGTCGGGCTCTGTCGGGCTCTGTCGGGCCCTGTCGGGCTCTGTCGGGCTCTGTCGGGCTCTACTGGGCCCTGTCGGGCCCTGTCGGGCTCTGTCGGGCTCTGTCGGGCTCTGTCGGGCTCAACTGGTCTCTGTCGGGCTCTGTCGGGTTCTGTCGGGCTCTGTCGGGCTCTGTCGGGGTCTGTCGGGCTCTACTGGGCTCTACTGGGCTCTGTCGGGCTCTGTCGGTCTCTACTGGGCCCTGTCGGGCTCTGTCGGGCTCTGTCGGGCCCTGTCGGGCTCTGTCGGGCTCTGTCGGGCTCTGTCGGGTTCTGTCGGGCTCTGTCGGGCTCTATCGGGCTCTTCTGGGCCCTGTCGGGCTCTGTCGGGCTCTGTCGGGCTCTGTCGGGCTCTGTCGGGCTCAACTGGTCTCTGTCGGCCTCTACTGGGCTCTACTGGGCTCTGTCGGGCTCTGTCGGGCTCTACTGGGCCCTGTCGGGCTCTGTCGGGCTCTGTCGGGCTCTGTCGGGCTCTACTGGGCTCTGTCGGGCTCTGTCGAGCTCTGTCGGGCTCTACTGGGCTCTGTCGGGCTCTGTCGGGCTCTGTCGGGCTCTACTGGGCCCTGTCGGGCTCTGTCGGGCCCTGTCGGGCCCTGTCGGGCTCTGTCGGGCCCTGTCGGGCTCTGTCGGGCTCTGTCGGGCTCTGTCGGGCTCTACTGGGCTCTGTCGGGCTCTGTCGGGCTCTGTCGGGCTCTGTCGGGCTCTACTGGGTCCTGTCGGGCTCTGTCGGGCTCTGTCGGGCCCTGTCGGGCCCTGTCGGGCTCTGTCGGGCTCTGTCGGGCCCTGTCGGGCTCTGTCGGGCTCTGTCGGGCTCTGTCGGGCTCTACTGAGCCCTGTCGGGCTCTGTCGGGCTCTGTCGGGTTCTGTTTGGCTCTGTTGGGCTCTGTCGGGCTCTACTGGGCCCTGTCGGGTTCTGTCGGGCTCTACTGGGCCCTGTTGGGCTCTGTCGGGCTCTGTCGGGCCCTGTCGGGCTCTGTCGGGCTCTGTCGGGCTCTGTCGGGCTCTACTGGGCCCTGTCGGGCTCTGTCGGGCTCTGTCGGGCTCTGTCGGGCTCTGTCGGGCTCTGTCGGGCCCTCTCGGCTCTGTCGGGCTCTACTGGGCCCTGTCGGGCCCTGTCGGGCTCTGTCGGGCTCTGTCGGGCTCTCTCGGGCCCTGTCGGGCTCTGTCGGGCTCTGTCGGGCTCTGTCGGGCTCTACTGGGCCCTGTCGGGCTCTGTCGGGCTCTGTCGGGCTCTGTCGGGCTCTGACGGGTTCTGTCGGGCTCTGTCGGGCTCTGTCGGGCTCTACTGGGCTCTGTCGGGCTCTGTCGGGCTCTACTGGGCTCTGTCGGGCCCTGTCGGGCCCTGTCGGGCTCTGTCGGGCTCTGTCGGGCCCTGTCGGGCTCTGTCGGGCTCTGTCGGGCCCTGTCGGGCTCTGTCGGGCTCTGTCGGGCCCTGTCGGGCTCTGTCGGGCTCTGTCGGGCTCTCTCGGGCTCTGTCGGGCTCTACTGGGCTCTGTCGGGCTCTGTCGGGCTCTGTCGGGCTCTGTCGGGCTCTACCGGGCCCTGTCGGGCTCTGTCAGGCTCTGTCGGGCCCTGTCGGGCTCTGTCGGGCTCTGTCGGGCTCTGTCGGGCCCTGTCGGGCTCTGTCGGGCCCTGTCGGGCCCTGTCGGGCTCTGTCAAGCTCTGTCGGGCTCTGTCGGGCTCTACTGGGTTCTGTCGGGCTCTACTGGGCTCTACTGGGCCCTGTCGGGCTCTGTCGGGCTCTGTCGGGCTCTGTCGGGCTCTACTGGGCTCTGTCGGGCCCTGTCTGGCCCTGTCGGGCTCTGTCGGGCTCTGTCGGGCCCTGTCGGGCTCTGTCGGGCTCTGTCGGGCTCTGTCGGGCTCTACTGGTCTCTGTCGGGCTCTGTCGGGCTCTGTCGGGCTCTGTCGGGCCCTGTCGGGCTCTGTCGGGCTCTGTCGGGCTCTGTCGGGCTCTACTGGGCCCTGTCGGGCCCTGTCGGGCTCTGTCGGGCTCTGTCGGGCTCTGTCGGGCTCTACTGGGCTCTGTCGGGCCCTGTCGGGCCCTGTCGGGCCCTGTCGGGCTCTGTCGGGCTCTGTCGGGCCCTGTCAGGCTCTGTCGGGCTCTGTCGGGCTCTGTCGGGCCCTGTCGGGCTCTGTCGGGCCCTGTCGGGCTCTCTCGGGCTCTGTCGGGCTCTACTGGGCTCTGTCGGGCTCTGTTGGGCTCTGTCGGGCCCTGTCGGGCTCTGTCGGGCTCTGTCGGGCTCTACTGGGCCCTGTCGGGCTCTGTCAGGCTCTGTCGGGCCCTGTCGGGCTCTGTCGGGCTCTGTCGGGCCCTGTCGGGCCCTGTCGGGCCCTGTTGGGCTCTGTCGGGCTCTACTGGGCCCTGTCGGGCTCTGTCAGGCTCTGTCGGGCCCTGTCGGGCTCTGTCGGGCTCTGTCGGGCCCTGTCGGGCCCTGTCGGGCTCTGTCGGGCTCTGTCGGGCTCTGTCGGGCTCTACTGGGCTCTGTCGGGCTCTACTGGGCTCTACTGGGCCCTGTCGGGCTCTGTCGGGCTCTGTCGGGCTCTGTCGGGCTCTACTGGGCTCTGTCGGGACCTGTCGGGCCCTGTCGGGCTCTACTGGGCTCTGTCGGGCTCTACTGGGCTCTACTGGGCCCTGTCGGGCTCTGTCGGGCTCTGTCGGGCTCTGTCGGGCTCTACTGGGCTCTGTCGGGACCTGTCGGGCCCTGTCGGGCTCTATCGGGCTCTGTCGGGCCCTGTCGGGCTCTGTCGGGCTCTGTCGGGCTCTACTGGGCCCTGTCGGGCCCTGTCGGGCTCTGTCGGGCTCTGTCGGGCTCTGTCGGGCTCAACTGGTCTCCGTCGGGCTCTGTCGGGTTCTGTCGGGCTCTGTCGGGCTCTGTCGGGGTCTGTCGGGCTCTACTGGGCTCTACTGGGCTCTGTCGGGCTCTGTCGGTCTCTACTGGGCCCTGTCGGGCTCTGTCGGGCTCTGTCGGGCCCTGTCGGGCTCTGTCGGGCTCTGTCGGGCTCTGTCGGGTTCTGTCGGGCTCTGTCGGGCTCTGTCGGGCTCTATCGGGCTCTTCTGGGCCCTGTCGGGCCCTGTCGGGCTCTGTCGGGCTCTGTCGGGCTCTGTCGGGCTCAACTGGTCTCTGTCGGCCTCTACTGCGCTCTACTGGGCTCTGTCGGGCTCTGTCGGGCTCTACTGGGCCCTGTCGGGCTCTGTCGGGCTCTGTCGGGCTCTGTCGGGCTCTACTGGGCTCTGTCGGGCTCTGTCGGGCTCTGTCGGGCTCTACTGGGCTCTGTCGGGCTCTGTCGGGCTCTACTGGGCCCTGTCGGGCTCTGTCGGGCCCTGTCGGGCTCTGTCGGGCTCTGTCGGGCCCTGTCGGGCCCTGTCGGGCTCTGTCGGGCCCTGTCGGGCTCTGTCGGGCTCTGTCGGGCTCTGTCGGGCTTTACTGGGCTCTGTCGGGCTCTGTCGGGCTCTGTCGGGCTCTGTTGGGCTCTACTGGGCCCTGTCGGGCTCTGTCGGGCTCTGTCGGGCCCTGTCGGGCTCGGTCGGGCTCTGTCGGGCCCTGTCGGGCCCTGTCGGGCTCTGTCGGGCCCTGTCGGGCTCTGTCGGGCTCTGTCGGGCTCTGTCGGGCTCTACTGGGCCCTGTCGGGCTCTGTCGGGCTCTGTCGGGTTCTGTTTGGCTCTGTTGGGCTCTGTCGGGCTCTACTGGGCTCTGTCGGGTTCTGTCGGGCTCTACTGGGCCCTGTCGGGCGCTGTCGGGCTCTGTCGGGCTCTGTCGGGCTCTACTGGGCCCTGTCGGGCTCTGTCGGGCTCTACTGGGCCCTGTTGGGCTCTGTCGGGCTCTGTCGGGCCCTGTCGGGCTCTGTCGGGCTCTGTCGGGCTCTGTCGGGCTCTACTGGTCCCTGTCGGGTTCTGTCGGGCTCTGTCGGGCTCTGTCGGGCTCTACTGGGCCCTGTCGGGCTCTGTCGGGCTCTGTCGGGCTCTGTCGGGCTCTGTCGGGCTCTACTGGGCCCTGTCGGGCTCTGTCGGGCTCTGTCGGGCTCTGTCGGGCTCTGTCGGGCTCTGACGGGTTCTGTCGGGCTCTGTCGGGCTCTGTCGGGCTCTACTGGGCTCTGTCGGGCTCTGTCGGGCTCTACTGGGCCCTGTCGGGCCCTGTCGGGCCCTGTCGGGCTCTGTCGGGCTCTACTGGGCTCTGTCGGGCTCTGTCGGGCTCTGTCGGGCTCTGTCGGGCTCTACTGGGCCCTGTCGGGCTCTGTCAGGCTCTGTCGGGCCCTGTCGGGCTCTGTCGGGCTCTGTTGGGCTCTGTCGGGCCCTGTCGGGCTCTGTCGGGCCCTGTCGGGCCCTGTCGGGCTCTGTCAAGCTCTGTCGGGCTCTGTCGGGCTCTACTGGGTTCTGTCGGGCTCTACTGGGCTCTACTGGGCCCTGTCGGGCTCTGTCGGGCTCTGTCGGGCTCTGTCGGGCTCTACTGGGCTCTGTCGGGCCCTGTCTGGCCCTGTCGGGCTCTGTCGGGCTCTGTCGGGCCCTGTCGGGCTCTGTCGGGCTCTGTCGGGCTCTGTCGGGCTCTACTGGTCTCTGTCGGGCTCTGTCGGGCTCTGTCGGGCTCTGTCGGGCTCTACTGGGCCCTGTCGGGCCCTGTCGGGCTCTGTCGGGCTCTGTCGGGTTCTGTCGGGCTCTGTCGGGCTCTGTCGGGCTCTGTCGGGCTCAACTGGTCTCTGTCGGGCTCTGTCGGGTTCTGTCGGGCTCTGTCGGGCTCTGTCGGGCTCTGTCGGGCTCTACTGGGCTCTACTGGTCTCTGTCGGGCACTGTCGGTCTCTACTGGGCCCTGTCGGGCTCTGTCGGGCTCTGTCGGGCTCTACTGGGCTCTGTCGGGCCCTGTCGGGCCCTGTCGGGCTCTGTCGGGCTCTGTCGGGCCCTGTCGGGCTCTGTCGGGCTCTGTCGGGCTCTGTCGGGCTCTACTGGGCCCTGTCGGGCCCTGTCGGGCCCTGTCGGGCTCTGTCGGGCTCTGTCGGGCTCTGTCGGGCTCTACTGGGCTCTGTCGGGCCCTGTCGGGCCCTGTCGGGCTCTGTCGGGCTCTGTCGGGCCCTGTCGGGCCCTGTCGGGCTCTGTCGGGCTCTGTCGGGCTCTACTGGGCCCTGTCGGGTCCTGTCGGGCTCTGTCGGGCTCTGTCGGGCCCTGTCGGGCTCTGTCGGGCCCTGTCGGGCCCTGTCTGGCTCTGTCGGGCTCTGTCGGGCTCTGTCGGGCTCTACTGGGCCCTGTCGGGCTCTGTCGGGCTCTGTCGGGCTCTATCGGGCTCTACTGGGCCCTGTCGGGCTCTGTCGGGCTCTGTCGGGCCCTGTCGGTCCCTGTCGGGCTCTGTCAGGCTCTGTCGGGCTCTGTCGGGCTCTACTGGGCCCTGTCGGGCCCTGTCGGGCCCTGTTGGGCTCTACTGGGCTCTACTGGGCTCTGTCGGGCTCTGTCGGGCTCTGTCGGGCTCTACTGGGCCCTGTCGGGCTCTGTCGGGCTCTGTCGGGCTCTGTCGGGCCCTGTCGGGCCCTGTCGGGCTCTGTCGGGCTCTGTCGGGCTCTACTGGTCTCTGTCGGGCTCTGTCAGGCTCTGTCGGGCTCTACTGGGCCCTGTCGGGCTCTGTCGGGCTCTGTCGGGCTCTGTCGGGCTCTGTCGGGCTCTGTCGGGCTCTGTCGGGCCCTGTTGGGCTCTGTCGGGCTCTTTCGGGCCCTGTCGGGCTCTGTCGGGCTCTGTCGGGCTCTGTCGGGCTCTACTGGGCCCTGTCGGGCTCTGTCGGGCTCTGTCGGGCCCTGTCGGGCTCTGTCGGGCTCTGTCGGGCTCTGTCGGGCTCTACTGGGCTCTGTCGGGCTCTGTCGGGCTCTGTCGGGCTCTACTGGGCCCTGTCGGGCGCTGTCGGGCTCTGTCGGGCTCTGTCGGGCTCTGTCGGGCTCTACTGGGCCCTGTCGGGTTCTGTCGGGCACTGTCGGGCTCTGTCGGGCTCTGTCGGGCTCTACTGGGCCCTGTCGAGCTCTGTCGGGCTCTGTCGGGCCCTGTCGGGCTCTGTCAAGCTCTGTCGGGCTCTGTCGGGCTCTGTCGGGCTCTGACTGGTTCTGTCGGGCTCTGTCGGGCTCTGTCGGGCTCTACTGGGCCCTGTCGGGCCCTGTCGGGCTCTGTCGGGCTCTGTCGGGCTCTGTCGGGTCCTGTCGGGCTCTGTCGGGCTCTGTCGGGCTCTGTCGGGCTCTACTGGGCCCTGTCGGGCCCTGTCGGGCTCTGTCGGGCTCTGTCGGGCTCTGTCGGGCTCTACTGGGCTCTGTCGGGCCCTGTCGGGCCCTGTCGGGCCCTGTCGGGCTCTGTCGGGCTCTGTCGGGCTCTACTGGGCCCTGTCGGGCCCTGTCGGGCTCTGTCGGGCTCTGTCGGGCCCTGTCGGGCTCTGTCGGGCTCTGTCGGGCCCTGTCGGGCTCTGTCGGGCTCTACTGGGCTCTGTCGGGCTCTGTCGGGCTCTGTCGGGCTCTACTGGGCCCTGTCGGGCTCTGTCGGGCTCTGTCGGGCCCTGTCGGGCCCTGTCGGGCTCTGTCGGGCTCTGTCGGGCTCTACTGGGCTCTGTCGGGCTCTGTCAGGCTCTGTCGGGCTCTACTGGGCCCTGTCGGGCTCTGTCGGGCTCTGTCGGGCCCTGTCGGGCTCTGTCGGGCTCTGTCGGGCTCTGTCGGGCCCTGTCGGGCCCTGTCGGGCTCTGTCGGGCTCTGTCGGGCTCTACTGGGCTCTGTCGGGCTCTACTGGGCTCTACTGGGCCCTGTCGGTCTCTGTCGGGCTCTGTCGGGCTCTGTCGGGCTCTACTGGGCTCTGTCGGGACCTGTCGGGCCCTGTCGGGCTCTATCGGGCTCTGTCGGGCCCTGTCGGGCTCTGTCGGGCTCTGTCGGGCTCTACTGGGCTCTGTCGGACTCTGTCGGGCTCTGTTGGGCTCTGTCGGGCTCTACTGGGCCCTGTCGGGCTCTGTCGGGTTCTGTCGGGCTCTGTCGGGCTCTGTCGGGGTCTGTCGGGCTCTACTGGGCTCTACTGGGCTCTGTCGGGCTCTGTCGGTCTCTACTGGGCCCTGTCGGGCTCTGTCGGGCTCTGTCGGGCCCTGTCGGGCTCTGTCGGGCTCTGTCGGGCTCTGTCGGGTTCTGTCGGGCTCTGTCGGGCTCTGTCGGGCTCTGTCGGGCTCTTCTGGGCCCTGTCGGGCCCTGTCGGGCTCTGTCGGGCTCTGTCGGGCTCTGTCGGGCTCAACTGGTCTCTGTCGGCCTCTACTGGGCTCTACTGGGCTCTGTCGGGCTCTGTCGGGCTCTACTGGGCCCTGTCGGGCTCTGTCGGGCTCTGTCGGGCTCTGTCGGGCTCTACTGGGCTCTGTCGGGCTCTGTCGGGCTCTGTCGGGCTCTACTGGGCTCTGTCGGGCTCTGTCGGGCTCTGTCGGGCTCTACTGGGCCCTGTCGGGCTCTGTCGGGCCCTGTCGGGCTCTGTCGGGCTCTGTCGGGCCCTGTCGGGCCCTGTCGGGCTCTGTCGGGCCCTGTCGGGCTCTGTCGGGTTCTGTCGGGCTCTGTCGGGCTTTACTGGGCTCTGTCGGGCTCTGTCGGGCTCTGTCGGGCTCTGTTGGGCTCTACTGGGCCCTGTCGGGCTCTGTCGGGCTCTGTCGGGCCCTGTCGGGCTCTGTCGGGCTCTGTCGGGCCCTGTCGGGCCCTGTCGGGCTCTGTCGGGCCCTGTCGGGCTCTGTCGGGCTCTGTCGGGCTCTGTCGGGCTCTTCTGGGCCCTGTCGGGCTCTGTCGGGCTCTGTCGGGTTCTGTTTGGCTCTGTTGGGCTCTGTCGGGCTCTACTGGGCTCTGTCGGGTTCTGTCGGGCTCTACTGGGCCCTGTCGGGCGCTGTCGGGCTCTGTCGGGCTCTTTCGGGCTCTACTGGGCCCTGTCGGGCTCTGTCGGGCTCTACTGGGCCCTGTTGGGCTCTGTCGGGCTCTGTCGGGCCCTGTCGGGCTCTGTCGGGCTCTGTCGGGCTCTGTCGGGCTCTACTGGTCCCTGTCGGGTTCTGTCGGGCTCTGTCGGGCTCTGTCGGGCTCTACTGGGCCCTGTCGGGCTCTGTCGGGCTCTGTCGGGCCCTGTCGGGATCTGTCGGGCTCTGTCGGGCCCTCTCGGCTCTGTCGGGCTCTACTGGGCCCTGTCGGGCCCTGTCGGGCTCTGTCGGGCTCTGTCGGGCTCTGTCGGGCCCTGTCGGGCTCTGTCGGGCTCTGTCGGGCTCTGTCGGGCTCTACTGGGCCCTGTCGGACTCTGTCGGGCTCTGTCGGGCTCTGTCGGGCTCTGTCGGGCTCTGACGGGTTCTGTCGGGCTCTGTCGGGCTCTGTCGGGCTCTACTGGGCTCTGTCGGGCTCTGTCGGGCTCTACTGGGCCCTGTCGGGCCCTGTCGGGCCCTGTCGGGCTCTGTCGGGCTCTGTCGGGCCCTGTCTGGCTCTGTCGGGCTCTGTCGGGCCCTCTCGGGCTCTGTCGGGCTCTGTCGGGCTCTCTCGGGCTCTGTCGGGCTCTACTGGGCTCTGTCGGGCTCTGTCGGGCTCTGTCGGGCTCTGTCGGGCTCTACTGGGCCCTGTCGGGCTCTGTCAGGCTCTGTCGGGCCCTGTCGGGCTCTGTCGGGCTCTGTTGGGCTCTGTCGGGCCCTGTCGGGCTCTGTCGGGCCCTGTCGGGCCCTGTCGGGCTCTGTCAAGCTCTGTCGGGCTCTGTCGGGCTCTACTGGGTTCTGTCGGGCTCTACTGGGCTCTACTGGGCCCTGTCGGGCTCTGTCGGGCTCTGTCGGGCTCTGTCGGGCTCTACTGGGCTCTGTCGGGCCCTGTCTGGCCCTGTCGGGCTCTGTCGGGCTCTGTCGGGCCCTGTCGGGCTCTGTCGGGCTCTGTCGGGCTCTGTCGGGCTCTACTGGTCTCTGTCGGGCTCTGTCGGGCTCTGTCGGGCTCTGTCGGGCTCTACTGGGCCCTGTCGGGCCCTGTCGGGCTCTGTCGGGATCTGTCGAGTTCTGTCGGGCTCTGTCGGGCTCTGTCGGGCTCTGTCGGGCTCAACTGGTCTCTGTCGGGCTCTGTCGGGTTCTGTCGGGCTCTGTCGGGCTCTGTCGGGCTCTGTCGGGCTCTACTGGGCTCTACTGGTCTCTGTCGGGCACTGTCGGTCTCTACTGGGCCCTGTCGGGCTCTGTCGGGCTCTGTCGGGCTCTACTGGGCTCTGTCGGGCCCTGTCGGGCCCTGTCGGGCTCTGTCGGGCTCTGTCGGGCCCTGTCGGGCTCTGTCGGGCTCTGTCGGGCTCTGTCGGGCTCTACTGGGCCCTGTCGGGCCCTGTCGGGCCCTGTCGGGCTCTGTCGGGCTCTGTCGGGCTCTGTCGGGCTCTACTGGGCTCTGTCGGGCCCTGTCGGGCCCTGTCGGGCTCTGTCGGGCTCTGTCGGGCCCTGTCGGGCCCTGTCGGGCTCTGTCGGGCTCTGTCGGGCTCTACTGGGCCCTGTCGGGCCCTGTCGGGCTCTGTCGGGCTCTGTCGGGCCCTGTCGGGCTCTGTCGGGCCCTGTCGGGCCCTGTCTGGCTCTGTCGGGCTCTGTCGGGCTCTGTCGGGCTCTACTGGGCCCTGTCGGGCTCTGTCGGGCTCTGTCGGGCTCTATCGGGCTCTACTGGGCCCTGTCGGGCTCTGTCGGGCTCTGTCGGGCCCTGTCGGTCCCTGTCGGGCTCTGTCAGGCTCTGTCGGGCTCTGTCGGGCTCTGTCGGGCTCTGTCGGGCTCTACTGAGCCCTGTCGGGCTCTGTCGGGCTCTGTCGGGTTCTGTTTGGCTCTGTTGGGCTCTGTCGGGCTCTACTGGGCCCTGTCGGGTTCTGTCGGGCTCTACTGGGCCCTGTTGGGCTCTGTCGGGCTCTGTCGGGCCCTGTCGGGCTCTGTCGGGCTCTGTCGGGCTCTGTCGGGCTCTACTGGGCCCTGTCGGGCTCTGTCGGGCTCTGTCGGGCTCTGTCGGGCTCTGTCGGGCTCTGTCGGGCCCTCTCGGCTCTGTCGGGCACTACTGGGCCCTGTCGGGCCCTGTCGGGCTCTGTCGGGCTCTGTCGGGCTCTGTCGGGCCCTGTCGGGCTCTGTCGGGCTCTGTCGGGCTCTACTGGGCCCTGTCGGGCTCTGTCGGGCTCTGTCGGGCTCTGTCGGGCTCTGACGGGTTCTGTCGGGCTCTGTCGGGCTCTGTCGGGCTCTACTGGGCTCTGTCGGGCTCTGTCGGGCTCTACTGGGCTCTGTCGGGCCCTGTCGGGCCCTGTCGGGCTCTGTCGGGCTCTGTCGGGCCCTGTCGGGCTCTGTCGGGCTCTGTCGGGCCCTGTCGGGCTCTGTCGGGCTCTGTCGGGCTCTCTCGGGCTCTGTCGGGCTCTACTGGGCTCTGTCGGGCTCTGTCGGGCTCTGTCGGGCTCTGTCGGGCTCTACCGGGCCCTGTCGGGCTCTGTCAGGCTCTGTCGGGCCCTGTCGGGCTCTGTCGGGCTCTGTCGGGCTCTGTCGGGCCCTGTCGGGCTCTGTCGGGCCCTGTCGGGCCCTGTCGGGCTCTGTCAAGCTCTGTCGGGCTCTGTCGGGCTCTACTGGGTTCTGTCGGGCTCTACTGGGCTCTACTGGGCCCTGTCGGGCTCTGTCGGGCTCTGTCGGGCTCTGTCGGGCTCTACTGGGCTCTGTCGGGCCCTGTCTGGCCCTGTCGGGCTCTGTCGGGCTCTGTCGGGCTCTGTCGGGCTCTACTGGTCTCTGTCGGGCTCTGTCGGGCTCTGTCGGGCTCTGTCGGGCCCTGTCGGGCTCTGTCGGGCTCTGTCGGGCTCTGTCGGGCTCTACTGGGCCCTGTCGGGCCCTGTCGGGCTCTGTCGGGCTCTGTCGGGCTCTGTCGGGCTCTACTGGGCTCTGTCGGGCCCTGTCGGGCCCTGTCGGGCCCTGTCGGGCTCTGTCGGGCTCTGTCGGGCCCTGTCAGGCTCTGTCGGGCTCTGTCGGGCTCTGTCGGGCCCTGTCGGGCTCTGTCGGGCTCTGTCGGGCTCTGTAGGGCTCTACTGGGCTCTGTCGGGCTCTGTTGGGCTCTGTCGGGCCCTGTCGGGCTCTGTCAGGCTCTGTCGGGCTCTACTGGGCCCTGTCGGGCTCTGTCAGGCTCTGTCGGGCCCTGTCGGGCTCTGTCGGGCTCTGTCGGGCCCTGTCGGGCCCTGTCGGGCCCTGTCGGGCTCTGTCGGACTCTACTGGTCCCTGTCGGGCTCTGTCAGGCTCTGTCGGGCCCTGTCGGGCTCTGTCGGGCTCTGTCGGGCCCTGTCGGGCCCTGTCGGGCTCTGTCGGGCTCTGTCGGGCTCTGTCGGGCTCTACTGGGCTCTGTCGGGCTCTACTGGGCTCTACTGGGCCCTGTCGGGCTCTGTCGGGCTCTGTCGGGCTCTGTCGGGCTCTACTGGGCTCTGTCGGGACCTGTCGGGCCCTGTCGGGCTCTACTGGGCTCTGTCGGGCTCTACTGGGCTCTACTGGGCCCTGTCGGGCTCTGTCGGGCTCTGTCGGGCTCTGTCGGGCTCTACTGGGCTCTGTCGGGACCTGTCGGGCACTGTCGGGCTCTGTCGGGCTCTGTCGGGCCCTGTCGGGCTCTGTCGGGCTCTGTCGGGCTCTACTGGGCCCTGTCGGGCCCTGTCGGGCTCTGTCGGGCTCTGTCGGGCTCTGTCGGGCTCAACTGGTCTCTGTCGGGCTCTGTCGGGTTCTGTCGGGCTCTGTCGGGCTCTGTCGGGGTCTGTCGGGCTCTACTGGGCTCTACTGGGCTCTGTCGGGCTCTGTCGGTCTCTACTGGGCCCTGTCGGGCTCTGTCGGGCTCTGTCGGGCCCTGTCGGGCTCTGTCGGGCTCTGTCGGGCTCTGTCGGGTTCTGTCGGGCTCTGTCGGGCTCTGTCGGGCTCTATCGGGCTCTTCTGGGCCCTGTCGGGCCCTGTCGGGCTCTGTCGGGCTCTGTCGGGCTCTGTCGGGCTCAACTGGTCTCTGTCGGCCTCTACTGGGCTCTACTGGGCTCTGTCGGGCTCTGTCGGGCTCTACTGGGCCCTGTCGGGCTCTGTCGGGCTCTGTCGGGCTCTGTCGGGCTCTACTGGGCTCTGTCGGGCTCTGTCGGGCTCTGTCGGGCTCTACAGGGCTCTGTCGGGCTCTGTCGGGCTCTGTCGGGCTCTACTGGGCCCTGTCGGGCTCTGTCGGGCCCTGTCGGGCTCTGTCGGGCTCTGTCGGGCCCTGTCGGGCCCTGTCGGGCTCTTTCGGGCCCTGTCGGGCTCTGTCGGGCTCTGTCGGGCTCTGTCGGGCTTTACTGGGCTCTGTCGGGCTCTGTCGG
The DNA here is from genome assembly GCF_036013445.1 of Caloenas nicobarica. Lineage (NCBI taxonomy): Eukaryota > Metazoa > Chordata > Aves > Columbiformes > Columbidae > Caloenas > Caloenas nicobarica. The sequence goes on from NW_027017205.1 coordinate 52,613, forward strand.
GCTCTGTCGGGCTCTGTTGGGCTCTACTGGGCCCTGTCGGGCTCTGTCGGGCTCTGTCGGGCCCTGTCGGGCTCTGTCGGGCTCTGTCGGGCCCTGTCGGGCCCTGTCGGGCTCTGTCGGGCCCTGTCGGGCTCTGTCGGGCTCTGTCGGGCTCTGTCGGGCTCTACTGGGCCCTGTCGGGCTCTGTCGGGCTCTGTCGGGTTCTGTTTGGCTCTGTTGGGCTCTGTCGGGCTCTACTGGGCTCTGTCGGGTTCTGTCGGGCTCTACTGGGCCCTGTCGGGCGCTGTCGGGCTCTGTCGGGCTCTGTCGGGCTCTACTGGGCCCTGTCGGGCTCTGTCGGGCTCTACTGGGCCCTGTTGGGCTCTGTCGGGCTCTGTCGGGCCCTGTCGGGCTCTGTCGGGCTCTGTCGGGCTCTGTCGGGCTCTACTGGTCCCTGTCGGGTTCTGTCGGGCTCTGTCGGGCTCTGTCGGGCTCTACTGGGCCCTGTCGGGCTCTGTCGGGCTCTGTCGGGCCCTGTCGGGCTCTGTCGGGCTCTGTCGGGCCCTCTCGGCTCTGTCGGGCTCTACTGGGCCCTGTCGGGCCCTGTCGGGCTCTGTCGGGCTCTGTCGGGCTCTGTCGGGCCCTGTCGGGCTCTGTCGGGCTCTGTCGGGCTCTGTCGGGCTCTACTGGGCCCTGTCGGACTCTGTCGGGCTCTGTCGGGCTCTGTCGGGCTCTGTCGGGCTCTGACGGGTTCTGTCGGGCTCTGTCGGGCTCTGTCGGGCTCTACTGGGCTCTGTCGGGCTCTGTCGGGCTCTACTGGGCCCTGTCGGGCCCTGTCGGGCCCTGTCGGGCTCTGTCGGGCTCTACTGGGCTCTGTCGGGCTCTGTCGGGCTCTGTCGGGCTCTGTCGGGCTCTACTGGGCCCTGTCGGGCTCTGTCAGGCTCTGTCGGGCCCTGTCGGGCTCTGTCGGGCTCTGTTGGGCTCTGTCGGGCCCTGTCGGGCTCTGTCGGGCCCTGTCGGGCCCTGTCGGGCTCTGTCAAGCTCTGTCGGGCTCTGTCGGGCTCTACTGGGTTCTGTCGGGCTCTACTGGGCTCTACTGGGCCCTGTCGGGCTCTGTCGGGCTCTGTCGGGCTCTGTCGGGCTCTACTGGGCTCTGTCGGGCCCTGTCTGGCCCTGTCGGGCTCTGTCGGGCTCTGTCGGGCCCTGTCGGGCTCTGTCGGGCTCTGTCGGGCTCTGTCGGGCTCTACTGGTCTCTGTCGGGCTCTGTCGGGCTCTGTCGGGCTCTGTCGGGCTCTACTGGGCCCTGTCGGGCCCTGTCGGGCTCTGTCGGGCTCTGTCGGGTTCTGTCGGGCTCTGTCGGGCTCTGTCGGGCTCTGTCGGGCTCAACTGGTCTCTGTCGGGCTCTGTCGGGTTCTGTCGGGCTCTGTCGGGCTCTGTCGGGCTCTGTCGGGCTCTACTGGGCTCTACTGGTCTCTGTCGGGCACTGTCGGTCTCTACTGGGCCCTGTCGGGCTCTGTCGGGCTCTGTCGGGCTCTACTGGGCTCTGTCGGGCCCTGTCGGGCCCTGTCGGGCTCTGTCGGGCTCTGTCGGGCCCTGTCGGGCTCTGTCGGGCTCTGTCGGGCTCTGTCGGGCTCTACTGGGCCCTGTCGGGCCCTGTCGGGCCCTGTCGGGCTCTGTCGGGCTCTGTCGGGCTCTGTCGGGCTCTACTGGGCTCTGTCGGGCCCTGTCGGGCCCTGTCGGGCTCTGTCGGGCTCTGTCGGGCCCTGTCGGGCCCTGTCGGGCTCTGTCGGGCTCTGTCGGGCTCTACTGGGCCCTGTCGGGCCCTGTCGGGCTCTGTCGGGCTCTGTCGGGCCCTGTCGGGCTCTGTCGGGCTCTGTCGGGCTCTGTCGGGCTCTACTGGGCTCTGTCGGGCTCTGTCGGGCTCTGTCGGGCTCTGTCGGGCTCTACTGGGCTCTGTCGGGCTCTGTCGGGCTCTGTCGGGCTCTACTGGGCCCTGTCGGGCACTGTCGGGCTCTGTCGGGCTCTGTCGGGCTCTGTCGGGCTCAACTGGTCTCTGTCGGGCTCTGTCGGGTTCTGTCGGGCTCTGTCGGGCTCTGTCGGGCTCTGTCGGGCTCTACTGGGCTCTACTGGGCTCTGTCGGGCACTGTCGGTCTCTACTGGGCCCTGTCGGGCTCTGTCGGGCTCTGTCGGGCCCTGTCGGGCTCTGTTGGGCTCTGTCGGGCTCTGTCGGGCTCTACTGGGCCCTGTCGGGCTCTGTCGGGCTCTGTCGGGCCCTGTCGGGCTCTGTCGGGCTCTGTCGGGCCCTGTCGGGCCCTGTCGGGCTCTGTCGGGCTCTGTCGGGCCCTGTCGGGCTCTGTCGGGCTCTGTCGGGCTCTGTCGGGCTCTACTGGGCCCTGTCGGGCTCTGTCGGGCTCTGTCGGGCTCTGTCGGGCCCTGTCGGGCTCTGTCGGGCTCTACTGGGCCCTGTCGGGCCCTGTCGGGCTCTGTTTGGCTCTGTTGGGCTCTGTCGGGCTCTACTGGGCCCTGTCGGGTTCTGTCGGGCTCTACTGGGCCCTGTCGGGCTCTGTCGGGCTCTGTCGGGCCCTGTCGGGCTCTGTCGGGCTCTGTCGGGCCCTGTCGGGCCCTGTCGGGCTCTGTCGGGCTCTGTCGGGCCCTGTCGGGCTCTGTCGGGCTCTGTCGGGCTCTGTCGGGCTCTACTGGGCCCTGTCGGGCCCTGTCGGGCCCTGTCGGGCTCTGTCGGGCTCTGTCGGGCTCTGTCGGGCTCTACTGGGCTCTGTCGGGCCCTGTCGGGCCCTGTCTGGCTCTGTCGGGCTCTGTCGGGCCCTGTCGGTCCCGGTCGGGCTCTGTCGGGCTCTGTCGGGCTCTACTGGGCCCTGTCGGGCTCTGTCGGGCTCTGTCGGGCTCTGTCGGGCCCTGTCGGGCCCTGTCGGGCTCTGTCGGGCTCTGTCGGGCCCTGTCGGGCTCTGTCGGGCTCTGTCGGGCCCTGTCGGGCCGTGTCGGGCTCTGTCGGGCTCTGTTGGGCCCTGTCGGGCTCTGTCGGGCTCTGTCGGGCTCTCTCGGGCTCTGTCGGGCTCTACTGGGCTCTGTCGGGCTCTGTCGGGCTCTGTCGGGCTCTACTGGGCCCTGTCGGGCTCTGTCGGGCTCTGTCGGGCTCTGTCGGGCCCTGTCGGGCCCTGTCGGGCTCTGTCGGGCTCTGTCGGGCTCTACTGGGTTCTGTCGGGCTCTACTGGGCTCTACTGGGCCCTGTCGGGCTCTGTCGGGCTCTGTCGGGCTCTGTCGGGCTCTACTGGGCTCTGTCGGGCCCTGTCGGGCCCTGTCGGGCTCTGTCGGGCTCTGTCGGGCCCTGTCGGGCTCTGTCGGGCTCTGTCGGGCTCTGTCGGGCTCTACTGGGCTCTGTCGGGCTCTGTCGGGCTCTGTCGGGCTCTGTCGGGCTCTACTGGGCCCTGTCGGGCCCTGTCGGGCTCTGTCGGGCTCTGTCGGGCTCTGTTGGGCTCAACTGGTCTCTGTCGTGCTCTGTCGGGTTCTGTCGGGCTCTGTCGGGCTCTGTCGGGCTCTGTCGGGCTCTACTGGGCTCTACTGGGCTCTGTCCGGCACTGTCGGTCTCTACTGGGCCCTGTCGGGCTCTGTCGGGCTCTGTCGGGCCCTGTCGGGCTCTGTCGGGCTCTGTCGGGTTCTGTCGGGCTCTGTCGGGCTCTGTCGGGCTCTGTCGGGCTCTGTCGGGCCCTGTCGTGCCCTGTCGGGCTCTGTCGGGCTCTGTCGGGCCCTGTCGGGCTCTGTCGGGCCCTGTCGGGCCCTGTCGGGCTCTGTCGGGCTCTGTCGGGCCCTGTCGGGCTCTGTCGGGCTCTGTCGGGCTCTGTCGGGCTCTACTGGGCCCTGTCGGGCCCTGTCGGGCCCTGTCGGGCTCTGTCGGGCTCTGTCGGTCTCTGTCGGGCTCTACTGGGCTCTGTCGGGCTCTGTCGGGCCCTGTCGGGCTCTGTCGGGCTCTGTCGGGCCCTGTCGGGCCCTGTCGGGCTCTGTCGGGCTCTGTCGGGCTCTACTGGGCCCTGTCGGGCCCTGTCGGGCTCTGTCGGGCTCTGTCGGGCCCTGTCGGGCTCTGTCGGGCTCTGTCGGGCTCTGTCGGGCTCTACTGGGCTCTGTCGGGCTCTGTCGGGCTCTGTCGGGCTCTGTCGGGCTCTACTGGGCCCTGTCGGGCCCTGTCGGGCTCTGTCGGGCTCTGTCGGGCTCTGTTGGGCTCAACTGGTCTCTGTCGTGCTCTGTCGGGTTCTGTCGGGCTCTGTCGGGCTCTGTCGGGCTCTGTCGGGCTCTACTGGGCTCTACTGGGCTCTGTCCGGCACTGTCGGTCTCTACTGGGCCCTGTCGGGCTCTGTCGGGCTCTGTCGGGCCCTGTCGGGCTCTGTCGGGCTCTGTCGGGTTCTGTCGGGCTCTGTCGGGCTCTGTCGGGCTCTGTCGGGCTCTGTCGGGCCCTGTCGTGCCCTGTCGGGCTCTGTCGGGCTCTGTCGGGCCCTGTCGGGCCCTGTCGGGCCCTGTCGGGCTCTGTCGGGCCCTGTCGGGCCCTGTCGGGCTCTGTCGGGCTCTGTCGGGCCCTGTCGGGCTCTGTCGGGCTCTGTCGGGCTCTGTCGGGCTCTACTGGGCCCTGTCGGGCCCTGTCGGGCCCTGTCGGGCTCTGTCGGGCTCTGTCGGTCTCTGTCGGGCTCTACTGGGCTCTGTCGGGCTCTGTCGGGCCCTGTCGGGCTCTGTCGGGCTCTGTCGGGCCCTGTCGGGCCCTGTCGGGCTCTGTCGGGCTCTGTCGGGCTCTACTGGGCCCTGTCGGGCCCTGTCGGGCTCTGTCGGGCTCTGTCGGGCCCTGTCGGGCTCTGTCGGGCTCTGTCGGGCCCTGTCGGGCCCTGTCGGGCTCTGTCGGGCTCTGTCGGGCTCTGTCGGGCTCTACTGGGCCCTGTCGGGCTCTGTCGGGCCCTGTCGGGCTCTGTCGGGCTCTGTCGGGCTCTACTGGGCCCTGTCGGGCTCTGTCGGGCTCTACTGGGCCCTGTCGGGCTCTGTCGGGCTCTGTCGGGCCCTGTCGGGCTCTGTCGGGCTCTGTCGGGCCCTGTCGGGCCCTGTCGGGCTCTGTCGGGCTCTGTCGGGCCCTGTCGGGCTCTGTCGGGCTCTGTCGGGCTCTGTCGGGCTCTACTGGGCCCTGTCGGGCTCTGTCGGGCTCTGTCGGGCTCTGTCGGGCCCTGTCGGGCTCTGTCGGGCTCTACTGGGCCCTGTCGGGCCCTGTCGGGCTCTGTTTGGCTCTGTTGGGCTCTGTCGGGCTCTACTGGGCCCTGTCGGGTTCTGTCGGGCTCTACTGGGCCCTGTCGGGCTCTGTCGGGCTCTGTCGGGCCCTGTCGGGCTCTGTCGGGCTCTGTCGGGCCCTGTCGGGCCCTGTCGGGCTCTGTCGGGCTCTGTCGGGCCCTGTCGGGCTCTGTCGGGCTCTGTCGGGCTCTGTCGGGCTCTACTGGGCCCTGTCGGGCCCTGTCGGGCCCTGTCGGGCTCTGTCGGGCTCTGTCGGGCTCTGTCGGGCTCTACTGGGCTCTGTCGGGCCCTGTCGGGCCCTGTCTGGCTCTGTCGGGCTCTGTCGGGCCCTGTCGGTCCCTGTCGGGCTCTGTCGGGCTCTGTCGGGCTCTACTGGGCCCTGTCGGGCTCTGTCGGGCTCTGTCGGGCTCTGTCGGGCCCTGTCGGGCCCTGTCGGGCTCTGTCGGGCTCTGTCGGGCCCTGTCGGGCTCTGTCGGGCTCTGTCGGGCCCTGTCGGGCCGTGTCGGGCTCTGTCGGGCTCTGTTGGGCCCTGTCGGGCTCTGTCGGGCTCTGTCGGGCTCTCTCGGGCTCTGTCGGGCTCTACTGGGCTCTGTCGGGCTCTGTCGGGCTCTGTCGGGCTCTACTGGGCCCTGTCGGGCTCTGTCGGGCTCTGTCGGGCTCTGTCGGGCCCTGTCGGGCCCTGTCGGGCTCTGTCGGGCTCTGTCGGGCTCTACTGGGTTCTGTCGGGCTCTACTGGGCTCTACTGGGCCCTGTCGGGCTCTGTCGGGCTCTGTCGGGCTCTGTCGGGCTCTACTGGGCTCTGTCGGGCCCTGTCGGGCCCTGTCGGGCTCTGTCGGGCTCTGTCGGGCCCTGTCGGGCTCTGTCGGGCTCTGTCGGGCTCTGTCGGGCTCTACTGGGCTCTGTCGGGCTCTGTCGGGCTCTGTCGGGCTCTGTCGGGCTCTACTGGGCCCTGTCGGGCCCTGTCGGGCTCTGTCGGGCTCTGTCGGGCTCTGTTGGGCTCAACTGGTCTCTGTCGTGCTCTGTCGGGTTCTGTCGGGCTCTGTCGGGCTCTGTCGGGCTCTGTCGGGCTCTACTGGGCTCTACTGGGCTCTGTCCGGCACTGTCGGTCTCTACTGGGCCCTGTCGGGCTCTGTCGGGCTCTGTCGGGCCCTGTCGGGCTCTGTCGGGCTCTGTCGGGTTCTGTCGGGCTCTGTCGGGCTCTGTCGGGCTCTGTCGGGCTCTGTCGGGCCCTGTCGTGCCCTGTCGGGCTCTGTCGGGCTCTGTCGGGCCCTGTCGGGCTCTGTCGGGCCCTGTCGGACCCTGTCGGGCTCTGTCGGGCCCTGTCGGGCCCTGTCGGGCTCTGTCGGGCTCTGTCGGGCCCTGTCGGGCTCTGTCGGGCTCTGTCGGGCTCTGTCGGGCTCTACTGGGCCCTGTCGGGCCCTGTCGGGCCCTGTCGGGCTCTGTCGGGCTCTGTCGGTCTCTGTCGGGCTCTACTGGGCTCTGTCGGGCTCTGTCGGGCCCTGTCGGGCTCTGTCGGGCTCTGTCGGGCCCTGTCGGGCCCTGTCGGGCTCTGTCGGGCTCTGTCGGGCTCTACTGGGCCCTGTCGGGCCCTGTCGGGCTCTGTCGGGCTCTGTCGGGCCCTGTCGGGCTCTGTCGGGCTCTGTCGGGCTCTGTCGGGCTCTACTGGGCTCTGTCGGGCTCTGTCGGGCTCTGTCGGGCTCTGTCGGGCTCTACTGGGCCCTGTCGGGCCCTGTCGGGCTCTGTCGGGCTCTGTCGGGCTCTGTTGGGCTCAACTGGTCTCTGTCGTGCTCTGTCGGGTTCTGTCGGGCTCTGTCGGGCTCTGTCGGGCTCTGTCGGGCTCTACTGGGCTCTACTGGGCTCTGTCCGGCACTGTCGGTCTCTACTGGGCCCTGTCGGGCTCTGTCGGGCTCTGTCGGGCCCTGTCGGGCTCTGTCGGGCTCTGTCGGGTTCTGTCGGGCTCTGTCGGGCTCTGTCGGGCTCTGTCGGGCTCTGTCGGGCCCTGTCGTGCCCTGTCGGGCTCTGTCGGGCTCTGTCGGGCCCTGTCGGGCCCTGTCGGGCCCTGTCGGGCTCTGTCGGGCCCTGTCGGGCCCTGTCGGGCTCTGTCGGGCTCTGTCGGGCCCTGTCGGGCTCTGTCGGGCTCTGTCGGGCTCTGTCGGGCTCTACTGGGCCCTGTCGGGCCCTGTCGGGCCCTGTCGGGCTCTGTCGGGCTCTGTCGGTCTCTGTCGGGCTCTACTGGGCTCTGTCGGGCTCTGTCGGGCCCTGTCGGGCTCTGTCGGGCTCTGTCGGGCCCTGTCGGGCCCTGTCGGGCTCTGTCGGGCTCTGTCGGGCTCTACTGGGCCCTGTCGGGCCCTGTCGGGCTCTGTCGGGCTCTGTCGGGCCCTGTCGGGCTCTGTCGGGCTCTGTCGGGCCCTGTCGGGCCCTGTCGGGCTCTGTCGGGCTCTGTCGGGCTCTGTCGGGCTCTACTGGGCCCTGTCGGGCTCTGTCGGGCCCTGTCGGGCTCTGTCGGGCTCTGTCGGGCTCTACTGGGCCCTGTCGGGCTCTGTCGGGCTCTGTCGGGCCCTGTCGGACCCTGTCGGGCTCTGTCAGGCTCTGTCGGGTTCTGTCGGGCTCTACTGGGCTCTACTGGGCTCTGTCGGGCTCTGTCGGGCTCTACTGGGCTCTGTCGGGCTCTACTGGGCTCTACTGGGCCCTGTCGGGCTCTGTCGGGCTCTGTCGGGCCCTGTCGGGCTCTGTCGGGCTCTGTCGGGCCCTGTCGGGCTCTGTCGGGCTCTGTCGGGCTCTGTCGGGCCCTGTCGGGCTCTGTCGGGCTCTGTCGGGCTCTGTCGGGCTCTACTGGGCCCTGTCGGGCCCTGTCGGGCTCTGTCGGGCTCTGTCGGGCTCTGTCGGGCTCTACTGGGCTCTGTCGGGCCCTGTCGGGCCCTGTCGGGCCCTGTCGGGCTCTGTCGGGCTCTGTCGGGCCCTGTCGGGCTCTGTCGGGCTCTGTCGGGCTCTGTCGGGCCCTGTCGGGCTCTGTCGGGCTGTGTCGGGCTCTCTCGGGCTCTGTCGGGCTCTACTGGGCTCTGTCGGGCTCTGTTGGGCTCTGTCGGGCCCTGTTGGGCTCTGTCGGTCTCTGTCGGGCTCTACTGGGCCCTGTCGGGCTCTGTCAGGCTCTGTCGGGCCCTGTCGGGCTCTGTCGGGCTCTGTCGGGCCCTGTCGGGCCCTGTCGGGCCCTGTCGGGCTCTGTCGGGCTCTACTGGGCCCTGTCGGGCTCTGTCAGGCTCTGTCGGGCCCTGTCGGGCTCTGTCGGGCTCTGTCGGGCCCTGTCGGGCTCTGTCGGGCTCTGTCGGGCTCTACTGGGCTCTGTCGGGCTCTACTGGGCTCTACTGGGCCCTGTCGGGCTCTGTCGGGCTCTGTCGGGCTCTGTCGGGCTCTACTGGGCTCTGTCGGGACCTGTCGGGCCCTGTCGGGCTCTGTCGGGCTCTGTCGGGCCCTGTCGGGCTCTGTCGGGCTCTGTTGGGCTCTACTGGGCCCTGTCGGGCCCTGTCGGGCTCTGTCGGGCTCTGTCAGGCTCTGTCGGGCTCAACTGGTCTCTGTCGGGCTCTGTCGGGTTCTGTCGGGCTCTGTCGGGCTCTGTCGGGGTCTTTCGGGCTCTACTGGGCTCTACTGGGCTCTGTCGGGCTCTGTCGGTCTCTACTGGGCCCTGTCGGGCTCTGTCGGGCTCTGTCGGGCCCTGTCGGGCTCTGTCGGGCTCTGTCGGGCTCTGTCGGGTTCTGTCGGGCTCTGTCGGGCTCTGTCGGGCTCTATCGGGCTCTTCTGGGCCCTGTCGGGCCCTGTCGGGCTCTGTCGGGCTCTGTCGGGCTCTGTCGGGCTCAACTGGTCTCTGTCGGCCTCTACTGGGCTCTACTGGGCTCTGTCGGGCTCTGTCGGGCTCTACTGGGCCCTGTCGGGCTCTGTCGGGCTCTGTCGGGCTCTGTCGGGCTCTACTGGGCTCTGTCGGGCTCTGTCGAGCTCTGTCGGGCTCTACTGGGCTCTGTCGGGCTCTGTCGGGCTCTGTCGGGCTCTACTGGGCCCTGTCGGGCTCTGTCGGGCCCTGTCGGGCCCTGTCGGGCTCTGTCGGGCCCTGTCGGGCTCTGTCGGGCTCTGTCGGGCTCTGTCGGGCTCTACTGGGCTCTGTCGGGCTCTGTCGGGCTCTGTCGGGCTCTGTCGGGCTCTACTGGGCCCTGTCGGGCTCTGTCGGGCTCTGTCGGGCCCTGTCGGGCCCTGTCGGGCTCTGTCGGGCTCTGTCGGGCTCTACTGGGCTCTACTGGTCTCTGTCGGGCTCTGTCGGGCTCTACTGAGCCCTGTCGGGCTCTGTCGGGCTCTGTCGGGTTCTGTTTGGCTCTGTTGGGCTCTGTCGGGCTCTACTGGGCCCTGTCGGGTTCTGTCGGGCTCTACTGGGCCCTGTTGGGCTCTGTCGGGCTCTGTCGGGCCCTGTCGGGCTCTGTCGGGCTCTGTCGGGCTCTACTGGGCCCTGTCGGGCTCTGTCGGGCTCTGTCGGGCTCTGTCGGGCTCTGTCGGGCTCTGTCGGGCCCTCTCGGCTCTGTCGGGCTCTACTGGGCCCTGTCGGGCCCTGTCGGGCTCTGTCGGGCTCTGTCGGGCTCTGTCGGGCCCTGTCGGGCTCTGTCGGGCTCTGTCGGGCTCTGTCGGGCTCTACTGGGCCCTGTCGGGCTCTGTCGGGCTCTGTCGGGCTCTGTCGGGCTCTGACGGGTTCTGTCGGGCTCTGTCGGGCTCTGTCGGGCTCTACTGGGCTCTGTTGGGCTCTGTCGGGCTCTACTGGGCTCTGTCGGGCCCTGTCGGGCCCTGTCGGGCTCTGTCGGGCTCTGTCGGGCCCTGTCGGGCTCTGTCGGGCTCTGTCGGGCCCTGTCGGGCTCTGTCGGGCTCTGTCGGGCCCTGTCGGGCTCTGTCGGGCTCTGTCGGGCTCTCTCGGGCTCTGTCGGGCTCTACTGGGCTCTGTCGGGCTCTGTCGGGCTCTGTCGGGCTCTGTCGGGCTCTACCGGGCCCTGTCGGGCTCTGTCAGGCTCTGTCGGGCCCTGTCGGGCTCTGTCGGGCTCTGTCGGGCTCTGTCGGGCCCTGTCGGGCTCTGTCGGGCCCTGTCGGGCCCTGTCGGGCTCTGTCAAGCTCTGTCGGGCTCTGTCGGGCTCTACTGGGTTCTGTCGGGCTCTACTGGGCTCTACTGGGCCCTGTCGGGCTCTGTCGGGCTCTGTCGGGCTCTGTCGGGCTCTACTGGGCTCTGTCGGGCTCTGTCGGGCTCTGTCGGGCTCTACTGGGCCCTGTCGGGCGCTGTCGGGCTCTGTCGGGCTCTGTCGGGCTCTGTCGGGCTCTACTGGGCCCTGTCGGGTTCTGTCGGGCACTGTCGGGCTCTGTCGGGCTCTACTGGGCCCTGTCGGGCTCTGTCGGGCCCTGTCGGGCTCTGTCGGGCTCTGTCGGGCTCTGTCGGGCTCTGTCGGGCCCTCTCAGCTCTGTCGGGCTCTACTGGGCACTGTCGGGCTCTGTCGGGCTCTGTCGGGCCCTGTCGGGCTCTGTCGGGCTCTGTCGGGCTCTGTCGGGCTCTACTGGGCCCTGTCGGACTCTGTCGGGCTCTGTCGGGCTCTGTCGGGCTCTGACGGGTTCTGTCGGGCTCTGTCGGGCTCTGTCGGGCTCTGTCGGGCTCTACTGGGCCCTGTCGGGCTCTGTCGGGCTCTGTCGGGCTCTGTCGGGCCCTGTCGGGCTCTGTCGGGCTCTGTCGGGCTCTGTCGGGCTCTACTGGGCCCTGTCGGGCCCTGTCGGGCTCTGTCGGGCTCTGTCGGGCTCTGTCGGGCTCTACTGGGCTCTGTCGGGCCCTGTCGGGCCCTGTCGGGCCCTGTCGGGCTCTGTCGGGCTCTGTCGGGCCCTGTCGGGCTCTGTCGGGCTCTGTCGGGCTCTGTCGGGCCCTGTCGGGCTCTGTCGGGCTGTGTCGGGCTCTCTCGGGCTCTGTCGGGCTCTACTGGGCTCTGTCGGGCTCTGTTGGGCTCTGTCGGGCCCTGTTGGGCTCTGTCGGTCTCTGTCGGGCTCTACTGGGCCCTGTCGGGCTCTGTCAGGCTCTGTCAGGCCCTGTCGGGCTCTGTCAGGCTCTGTCGGGCCCTGTCGGGCCCTGTCGGGCCCTGTCGGGCTCTGTCGGGCTCTACTGGGCCCTGTCGGGCTCTGTCAGGCTCTGTCGGGCCCTGTCGGGCTCTGTCGGGCTCTGTCGGGCCCTGTCGGGCTCTGTCGGGCTCTGTCGGGCTCTGTCGGGCTCTGTCGGGCTCTACTGGGCTCTGTCGGGCTCTACTGGGCTCTACTGGGCCCTGTCGGGCTCTGTCGGGCTCTGTCGGGCTCTGTCGGGCTCTACTGGGCTCTGTCGGGACCTGTCGGGCCCTGTCGGGCTCTGTCGGGCTCTGTCGGGCCCTGTCGGGCTCTGTCGGGCTCTGTCAGGCTCTACTGGGCCCTGTCGGGCCCTGTCGGGCTCTGTCGGGCTCTGTCGGGCTCTGTCGGGCTCAACTGGTCTCTGTCGGGCTCTGTCGGGTTCTGTCGGGCTCTGTCGGGCTCTGTCGGGGTCTTTCGGGTTCTACTGGGCTCTACTGGGCTCTGTCGGGCTCTGTCGGTCTCTACTGGGCCCTGTCGGGCTCTGTCGGGCTCTGTCGGGCCCTGTCGGGCTCTGTCGGGCTCTGTCGGGCTCTGTCGGGTTCTGTCGGGCTCTGTCGGGCTCTGTCGGGCTCTATCGGGCTCTTCTGGGCCCTGTCGGGCCCTGTCGGGCTCTGTCGGGCTCTGTCGGGCTCTGTCGGGCTCAACTGGTCTCTGTCGGCCTCTACTGGGCTCTACTGGGCTCTGTCGGGCTCTGTCGGGCTCTACTGGGCCCTGTCGGGCTCTGTCGGGCTCTGTCGGGCTCTGTCGGGCTCTACTGGGCTCTGTCGGGCTCTGTCGAGCTCTGTCGGGCTCTACTGGGCTCTGTCGGGCCCTGTCGGGCTCTGTCGGGCTCTACTGGGCCCTGTCGGGCTCTGTCGGGCCCTGTCGGGCCCTGTCGGGCTCTGTCGGGCCCTGTCGGGCTCTGTCGGGCTCTGTCGGGCTCTGTCGGGCTCTACTGGGCTCTGTCGGGCTCTGTCGGGCTCTGTCGGGCTCTGTCGGGTTCTACTGGGCCCTGTCGGGCTCTGTCGGGCTCTGTCGGGCCCTGTCGGGCCCTGTCGGGCTCTGTCGGGCTCTGTCGGGCCCTGTCGGGCTCTGTCGGGCTCTGTCGGGCTCTGTCGGGCTCTACTGAGCCCTGTCGGGCTCTGTCGGGCTCTGTCGGGTTCTGTTTGGCTCTGTTGGGCTCTGTCGGGCTCTACTGGGCCCTGTCGGGTTCTGTCGGGCTCTACTGGGCCCTGTTGGGCTCTGTCGGGCTCTGTCGGGCCCTGTCGGGCTCTGTCGGGCTCTGTCGGGCTCTGTCGGGCTCTACTGGGCCCTGTCGGGCTCTGTCGGGCTCTGTCGGGCTCTGTCGGGCTCTGTCGGGCTCTGTCGGGCCCTCTCGGCTCTGTCGGGCTCTACTGGGCCCTGTCGGGCCCTGTCGGGCCCTGTCGGGCTCTGTCGGGCCCTGTCGGGCTCTGTCGGGCTCTGTCGGGCTCTGTCGGGCTCTGTCGGGCTCTGTCGGGCTCTGACGGGTTCTGTCGGGCTCTGTCGGGCTCTACTGGGCTCTGACGGGTTCTGTCGGGCTCTGTCGGGCTCTGTCGGGCTCTGTCGGGCTCTGTCGGGCCCTGTCGGGCTCTGTCGGGCCCTGTCGGGCTCTGTCGGGCTCTGTCGGGCTCTGTCGGGCTCTGACGGGTTCTGTCGGGCTCTGTCGGGCTCTGTCGGGCTCTACTGGGCTCTGTCGGGCTCTGTCGGGCTCTACTGGGCTCTGTCGGGCCCTGTCGGGCCCTGTCGGGCTCTGTCGGGCTCTGTCGGGCCCTGTCGGGCTCTGTCGGGCTCTGTCGGGCCCTGTCGGGCTCTGTCGGGCTCTGTCGGGCCCTGTCGGGCTCTGTCGGGCTCTGTCGGGCTCTCTCGGGCTCTGTCGGGCTCTACTGGGCTCTGTCGGGCTCTGTCGGGCTCTGTCGGGCTCTGTCGGGCTCTACCGGGCCCTGTCGGGCTCTGTCAGGCTCTGTCGGGCCCTGTCGGGCTCTGTCGGGCTCTGTCGGGCTCTGTCGGGCCCTGTCGGGCCCTGTCGGGCTCTGTCAAGCTCTGTCGGGCTCTGTCGGGCTCTACTGGGTTCTGTCGGGCTCTACTGGGCTCTACTGGGCCCTGTCGGGCTCTGTCGGGCTCTGTCGGGCTCTGTCGGGCTCTACTGGGCTCTGTCGGGCCCTGTCTGGCCCTGTCGGGCTCTGTCGGGCTCTGTCGGGCCCTGTCGGGCTCTGTCGGGCTCTGTCGGGCTCTGTCGGGCTCTACTGGTCTCTGTCGGGCTCTGTCGGGCTCTGTCGGGCTCTGTCGGGCCCTGTCGGGCTCTGTCGGGCTCTGTCGGGCTCTGTCGGGCTCTACTGGGCCCTGTCGGGCCCTGTCGGGCTCTGTCGGGCTCTGTCGGGCTCTGTCGGGCTCTACTGGGCTCTGTCGGGCCCTGTCGGGCCCTGTCGGGCCCTGTCGGGCTCTGTCGGGCTCTGTCGGGCCCTGTCAGGCTCTGTCGGGCTCTGTCGGGCTCTGTCGGGCCCTGTCGGGCTCTGTCGGGCTCTGTCGGGCTCTCTCGGGCTCTGTCGGGCTCTACTGGGCTCTGTCGGGCTCTGTTGGGCTCTGTCGGGCCCTGTTGGGCTCTGTCGGGCTCTGTCGGGCTCTACTGGGCCCTGTCGGGCTCTGTCAGGCTCTGTCGGGCCCTGTCGGGCTCTGTCGGGCTCTGTCGGGCCCTGTCGGGCCCTGTCGGGCCCTGTCGGGCTCTGTCGGGCTCTACTGGGCCCTGTCGGGCTCTGTCAGGCTCTGTCGGGCCCTGTCGGGCTCTGTCGGGCTCTGTCGGGCCCTGTCGGGCCCTGTCGGGCTCTGTCGGGCTCTGTCGGGCTCTGTCGGGCTCTACTGGGCTCTGTCGGGCTCTACTGGGCTCTACTGGGCCCTGTCGGGCTCTGTCGGGCTCTGTCGGGCTCTGTCGGGCTCTACTGGGCTCTGTCGGGACCTGTCGGGCTCTGTCGGGCTCTACTGGGCTCTACTGGGCCCTGTCGGGCTCTGTCGGGCTCTGTCGGGCTCTGTCGGGCTCTACTGGGCTCTGTCGGGACCTGTCGGGCCCTGTCGGGCTCTGTCGGGCTCTGTCGGGCCCTGTCGGGCTCTGTCGGGCTCTGTCGGGCTCTACTGGGCCCTGTCGGGCCCTGTCGGGCTCTGTCGGGCTCTGTCGGGCTCTGTCGGGCTCAACTGGTCTCTGTCGGGCTCTGTCGGGTTCTGTCGGGCTCTGTCGGGCTCTGTCGGGGTCTGTCGGGCTCTACTGGGCTCTACTGGGCTCTGTCGGGCTCTGTCGGTCTCTACTGGGCCCTGTCGGGCTCTGTCGGGCTCTGTCGGGCCCTGTCGGGCTCTGTCGGGCTCTGTCGGGCTCTGTCGGGTTCTGTCGGGCTCTGTCGGGCTCTGTCGGGCTCTATCGGGCTCTTCTGGGCCCTGTCGGGCCCTGTCGGGCTCTGTCGGGCTCTGTCGGGCTCTGTCGGGCTCAACTGGTCTCTGTCGGCCTCTACTGGGCTCTACTGGGCTCTGTCGGGCTCTGTCGGGCTCTACTGGGCCCTGTCGGGCTCTGTCGGGCTCTGTCGGGCTCTGTCGGGCTCTACTGGGCTCTGTCGGGCTCTGTCGGGCTCTGTCGGGCTCTACTGGGCCCTGTCGGGCTCTGTCGGGCTCTACTGGGCCCTGTCGGGCTCTGTCGGGCCCTGTCGGGCTCTGTCGGGCTCTGTCGGGCCCTGTCGGGCCCTGTCGGGCTCTGTCGGGCCCTGTCGGGCTCTGTCGGGCTCTGTCGGGCTCTGTCGGGCTTTACTGGGCTCTGTCGGGCTCTGTCGGGCTCTGTCGGGCTCTGTTGGGCTCTACTGGGCCCTGTCGGGCTCTGTCGGGCTCTGTCGGGCCCTGTCGGGCTCTGTCGGGCTCTGTCGGGCCCTGTCGGGCCCTGTCGGGCTCTGTCGGGCCCTGTCGGGCTCTGTCGGGCTCTGTCGGGCTCTGTCGGGCTCTACTGGGCCCTGTCGGGCTCTGTCGGGCTCTGTCGGGTTCTGTTTGGCTCTGTTGGGCTCTGTCGGGCTCTACTGGGCTCTGTCGGGTTCTGTCGGGCTCTACTGGGCCCTGTCGGGCGCTGTCGGGCTCTGTCGGGCTCTGTCGGGCTCTACTGGGCCCTGTCGGGCTCTGTCGGGCTCTACTGGGCCCTGTTGGGCTCTGTCGGGCTCTGTCGGGCCCTGTCGGGCTCTGTCGGGCTCTGTCGGGCTCTGTCGGGCTCTACTGGTCCCTGTCGGGCTCTGTCGGGCTCTGTCGGGCTCTGTCGGGCTCTACTGGGCCCTGTCGGGCTCTGTCGGGCTCTGTCGGGCCCTGTCGGGCTCTGTCGGGCTCTGTCGGGCCCTCTCGGCTCTGTCGGGCTCTACTGGGCCCTGTCGGGCCCTGTCGGGCTCTGTCGGGCTCTGTCGGGCTCTGTCGGGCCCTGTCGGGCTCTGTCGGGCTCTGTCGGGCTCTGTCGGGCTCTACTGGGCCCTGTCGGGCTCTGTCGGGCTCTGTCGGGCTCTGTCGGGCTCTGTCGGGCTCTGACGGGTTCTGTCGGGCTCTGTCGGGCTCTGTCGGGCTCTACTGGGCTCTGTCGGGCTCTGTCGGGCTCTACTGGGCCCTGTCGGGCCCTGTCGGGCCCTGTCGGGCTCTGTCGGGCTCTACTGGGCTCTGTCGGGCTCTGTCGGGCTCTGTCGGGCTCTGTCGGGCTCTACTGGGCCCTGTCGGGCTCTGTCAGGCTCTGTCGGGCCCTGTCGGGCTCTGTCGGGCTCTGTTGGACTCTGTCGGGCCCTGTCGGGCTCTGTCGGGCCCTGTCGGGCCCTGTCGGGCTCTGTCAAGCTCTGTCGGGCTCTGTCGGGCTCTACTGGGTTCTGTCGGGCTCTACTGGGCTCTACTGGGCCCTGTCGGGCTCTGTCGGGCTCTGTCGGGCTCTGTCGGGCTCTACTGGGCTCTGTCGGGCCCTGTCTGGCCCTGTCGGGCTCTGTCGGGCTCTGTCGGGCCCTGTCGGGCTCTGTCGGGCTCTGTCGGGCTCTGTCGGGCTCTACTGGTCTCTGTCGGGCTCTGTCGGGCTCTGTCGGGCTCTGTCGGGCTCTACTGGGCCCTGTCGGGCCCTGTCGGGCTCTGTCGGGCTCTGTCGGGTTCTGTCGGGCTCTGTCGGGCTCTGTCGGGCTCTGTCGGGCTCAACTGGTCTCTGTCGGGCTCTGTCGGGTTCTGTCGGGCTCTGTCGGGCTCTGTCGGGCTCTGTCGGGCTCTACTGGGCTCTACTGGTCTCTGTCGGGCACTGTCGGTCTCTACTGGGCCCTGTCGGGCTCTGTCGGGCTCTGTCGGGCTCTACTGGGCTCTGTCGGGCCCTGTCGGGCCCTGTCGGGCTCTGTCGGGCTCTGTCGGGCCCTGTCGGGCTCTGTCGGGCTCTGTCGGGCTCTGTCGGGCTCTACTGGGCTCTGTCGGGCCCTGTCGGGCCCTGTCGGGCTCTGTCGGGCTCTGTCGGGCCCTGTCGGGCCCTGTCGGGCTCTGTCGGGCTCTGTCGGGCTCTACTGGGCCCTGTCGGGCCCTGTCGGGCTCTGTCGGGCTCTTTCGGGCCCTGTCGGGCTCTGTCGGGCCCTGTCGGGCCCTGTCTGGCTCTGTCGGGCTCTGTCGGGCTCTGTCGGGCTCTACTGGGCCCTGTCGGGCTCTGTCGGGCTCTGTCGGGCTCTATCGGGCTCTACTGGGCCCTGTCGGGCTCTGTCGGGCCCTGTCGGGCCCTGTCGGTCCCTGTCGGGCTCTGTCAGGCTCTGTCGGGCTCTGTCGGGCTCTACTGGGCCCTGTCGGGCCCTGTCGGGCCCTGTTGGGCTCTACTGGGCTCTACTGGGCTCTGTCGGGCTCTGTCGGGCTCTGTCGGGCTCTACTGGGCCCTGTCGGGCTCTGTCGGGCTCTGTCGGGCCCTGTCGGGCCCTGTCGGGCTCTGTCGGGCTCTGTCGGGCTCTACTGGTCTCTGTCGGGCTCTGTCAGGCTCTGTCGGGCTCTACTGGGCCCTGTCGGGCTCTGTCGGGCTCTGTCGGGCCCTGTCGGGCTCTGTCGGGCTCTGTCGGGCTCTGTCGGGCCCTGTCGGGCTCTGTCGGGCCCTGTCGGGCTCTGTCGGGCTCTTTCGGGCCCTGTCGGGCTCTGTCGGGCTCTGTCGGGCTCTGTCGGGCTCTACTGGGCCCTGTCGGGCTCTGTCGGGCTCTGTCGGGCCCTGTCGGGCTCTGTCGGGCTCTGTCGGGCTCTGTCGGGCTCTACTGGGCTCTGTCGGGCTCTGTCGGGCTCTGTCGGGCTCTACTGGGCCCTGTCGGGCGCTGTCGGGCTCTGTCGGGCTCTGTCGGGCTCTGTCGGGCTCTACTGGGCCCTGTCGGGTTCTGTCGGGCACTGTCGGGCTCTGTCGGGCTCTGTCGGGCTCTACTGGGCCCTGTCGAGCTCTGTCGGGCTCTGTCGGGCCCTGTCGGGCTCTGTCGGGCTCTGTCGGGCTCTGTCGGGCTCTGACTGGTTCTGTCGGGCTCTGTCGGGCTCTGTCGGGCTCTACTGGGCCCTGTCGGGCCCTGTCGGGCTCTGTCGGGCTCTGTCGGGCTCTGTCGGGTCCTGTCGGGCTCTGTCGGGCTCTGTCGGGCTCTGTCGGGCTCTACTGGGCCCTGTCGGGCCCTGTCGGGCTCTGTCGGGCTCTGTCGGGCTCTGTCGGGCTCTACTGGGCTCTGTCGGGCCCTGTCGGGCCCTGTCGGGCCCTGTCGGGCTCTGTCGGGCTCTGTCGGGCTCTACTGGGCCCTGTCGGGCCCTGTCGGGCTCTGTCGGGCTCTGTCGGGCCCTGTCGGGCTCTGTCGGGCTCTGTCGGGCCCTGTCGGGCTCTGTCGGGCTCTACTGGGCTCTGTCGGGCTCTGTCGGGCTCTGTCGGGCTCTACTGGGCCCTGTCGGGCTCTGTCGGGCTCTGTCGGGCCCTGTCGGGCCCTGTCGGGCTCTGTCGGGCTCTGTCGGGCTCTACTGGGCTCTGTCGGGCTCTGTCAGGCTCTGTCGGGCTCTACTGGGCCCTGTCGGGCTCTGTCGGGCTCTGTCGGGCCCTGTCGGGCTCTGTCGGGCTCTGTCGGGCTCTGTCGGGCCCTGTCGGGCCCTGTCGGGCTCTGTCGGGCTCTGTCGGGCTCTACTGGGCTCTGTCGGGCTCTACTGGGCTCTACTGGGCCCTGTCGGTCTCTGTCGGGCTCTGTCGGGCTCTGTCGGGCTCTACTGGGCTCTGTCGGGACCTGTCGGGCCCTGTCGGGCTCTATCGGGCTCTGTCGGGCCCTGTCGGGCTCTGTCGGGCTCTGTCGGGCTCTACTGGGCTCTGTCGGACTCTGTCGGGCCCTGTCGGGCTCTGTCGGGCTCTGTCGGGCTCTACTGGGCCCTGTCGGGCTCTGTCGGGCTCTGTCGGGCTCTGTCGGGCTCTGACGGGTTCTGTCGGGCTCTGTCGGGCTCTGTCGGGCTCTACTGGGCTCTGTCGGGCTCTGTCGGGCTCTACTGGGCTCTGTCGGGCCCTGTCGGGCCCTGTCGGGCTCTGTCGGGCTCTGTCGGGCCCTGTCGGGCTCTGTCGGGCTCTGTCGGGCCCTGTCGGGCTCTGTCGGGCTCTGTCGGGCCCTGTCGGGCTCTGTCGGGCTCTGTCGGGCTCTCTCGGGCTCTGTCGGGCTCTACTGGGCTCTGTCGGGCTCTGTCGGGCTCTGTCGGGCTCTGTCGGGCTCTACCGGGCCCTGTCGGGCTCTGTCGGGCTCTGTCGGGCCCTGTCGGGCTCTGTCGGGCTCTGTCGGGCTCTGTCGGGCCCTGTCGGGCTCTGTCGGGCCCTGTCGGGCCCTGTCGGGCTCTGTCAAGCTCTGTCGGGCTCTGTCGGGCTCTACTGGGTTCTGTCGGGCTCTACTGGGCTCTACTGGGCCCTGTCGGGCTCTGTCGGGCTCTGTCGGGCTCTGTCGGGCTCTACTGGGCTCTGTCGGGCCCTGTCTGGCCCTGTCGGGCTCTGTCGGGCTCTGTCGGGCTCTGTCGGGCTCTACTGGTCTCTGTCGGGCTCTGTCGGGCTCTGTCGGGCTCTGTCGGGCCCTGTCGGGCTCTGTCGGGCTCTGTCGGGCTCTGTCGGGCTCTACTGGGCCCTGTCGGGCCCTGTCGGGCTCTGTCGGGCTCTGTCGGGCTCTGTCGGGCTCTACTGGGCTCTGTCGGGCCCTGTCGGGCCCTGTCGGGCCCTGTCGGGCTCTGTCGGGCTCTGTCGGGCCCTGTCAGGCTCTGTCGGGCTCTGTCGGGCTCTGTCGGGCCCTGTCGGGCTCTGTCGGGCTCTGTCGGGCTCTCTCGGGCTCTGTCGGGCTCTACTGGGCTCTGTCGGGCTCTGTTGGGCTCTGTCGGGCCCTGTCGGGCTCTGTCGGGCTCTGTCGGGCTCTACTGGGCCCTGTCGGGCTCTGTCAGGCTCTGTCGGGCCCTGTCGGGCTCTGTCGGGCTCTGTCGGGCCCTGTCGGGCCCTGTCGGGCCCTGTCGGGCTCTGTCGGGCTCTACTGGGCCCTGTCGGGCTCTGTCAGGCTCTGTCGGGCCCTGTCGGGCTCTGTCGGGCTCTGTCGGGCCCTGTCGGGCCCTGTCGGGCTCTGTCGGGCTCTGTCGGGCTCTGTCGGGCTCTACTGGGCTCTGTCGGGCTCTACTGGGCTCTACTGGGCCCTGTCGGGCTCTGTCGGGCTCTGTCGGGCTCTGTCGGGCTCTACTGGGCTCTGTCGGGACCTGTCGGGCCCTGTCGGGCTCTACTGGGCTCTGTCGGGCTCTACTGGGCTCTACTGGGCCCTGTCGGGCTCTGTCGGGCTCTGTCGGGCTCTGTCGGGCTCTACTGGGCTCTGTCGGGACCTGTCGGGCCCTGTCGGGCTCTGTCGGGCTCTGTCGGGCCCTGTCGGGCTCTGTCGGGCTCTGTCGGGCTCTACTGGGCCCTGTCGGGCCCTGTCGGGCTCTGTCGGGCTCTGTCGGGCTCTGTCGGGCTCAACTGGTCTCTGTCGGGCTCTGTCGGGTTCTGTCGGGCTCTGTCGGGCTCTGTCGGGGTCTGTCGGGCTCTACTGGGCTCTACTGGGCTCTGTCGGGCTCTGTCGGTCTCTACTGGGCCCTGTCGGGCTCTGTCGGGCTCTGTCGGGCCCTGTCGGGCTCTGTCGGGCTCTGTCGGGCTCTGTCGGGTTCTGTCGGGCTCTGTCGGGCTCTGTCGGGCTCTATCGGGCTCTTCTGGGCCCTGTCGGGCCCTGTCGGGCTCTGTCGGGCTCTGTCGGGCTCTGTCGGGCTCAACTGGTCTCTGTCGGCCTCTACTGGGCTCTACTGGGCTCTGTCGGGCTCTGTCGGGCTCTACTGGGCCCTGTCGGGCTCTGTCGGGCTCTGTCGGGCTCTGTCGGGCTCTACTGGGCTCTGTCGGGCTCTGTCGGGCTCTGTCGGGCTCTACTGGGCTCTGTCGGGCTCTGTCGGGCTCTGTCGGGCTCTACTGGGCCCTGTCGGGCTCTGTCGGGCCCTGTCGGGCTCTGTCGGGCTCTGTCGGGCCCTGTCGGGCCCTGTCGGGCTCTGTCGGGCCCTGTCGGGCTCTGTCGGGCTCTGTCGGGCTCTGTCGGGCTTTACTGGGCTCTGTCGGTCTCTGTCGGGCTCTGTCGGGCTCTGTTGGGCTCTACTGGGCCCTGTCGGGCTCTGTCGGGCTCTGTCGGGCCCTGTCGGGCTCTGTCGGGCTCTGTCGGGCCCTGTCGGGCCCTGTCGGGCTCTGTCGGGCCCTGTCGGGCTCTGTCGGGCTCTGTCGGGCTCTGTCGGGCTCTACTGGGCCCTGTCGGGCTCTGTCGGGCTCTGTCGGGTTCTGTTTGGCTCTGTTGGGCTCTGTCGGGCTCTACTGGGCTCTGTCGGGTTCTGTCGGGCTCTACTGGGCCCTGTCGGGCGCTGTCGGGCTCTGTCGGGCTCTGTCGGGCTCTACTGGGCCCTGTCGGGCTCTGTCGGGCTCTACTGGGCCCTGTTGGGCTCTGTCGGGCTCTGTCGGGCCCTGTCGGGCTCTGTCGGGCTCTGTCGGGCTCTGTCGGGCTCTACTGGTCCCTGTCGGGTTCTGTCGGGCCCTGTCGGGCTCTGTCGGGCTCTACTGGGCCCTGTCGGGCTCTGTCGGGCTCTGTCGGGCCCTGTCGGGCTCTGTCGGGCTCTGTCGGGCCCTCTCGGCTCTGTCGGGCTCTACTGGGCCCTGTCGGGCCCTGTCAAGCTCTGTCGGGCTCTGTCGGGCTCTGTCGGGCCCTGTCGGGCTCTGTCGGGCTCTGTCGGGCTCTGTCGGGCTCTACTGGGCCCTGTCGGACTCTGTCGGGCTCTGTCGGGCTCTGTCGGGCTCTGTCGGGCTCTGACGGGTTCTGTCGGGCTCTGTCGGGCTCTGTCGGGCTCTACTGGGCTCTGTCGGGCTCTGTCGGGCTCTACTGGGCCCTGTCGGGCCCTGTCGGGCCCTGTCGGGCTCTGTCGGGCTCTACTGGGCTCTGTCGGGCTCTGTCGGGCTCTGTCGGGCTCTGTCGGGCTCTACTGGGCCCTGTCGGGCTCTGTCAGGCTCTGTCGGGCCCTGTCGGGCTCTGTCGGGCTCTGTTGGGCTCTGTCGGGCCCTGTCGGGCTCTGTCGGGCCCTGTCGGGCCCTGTCGGGCTCTGTCAAGCTCTGTCGGGCTCTGTCGGGCTCTACTGGGTTCTGTCGGGCTCTACTGGGCTCTACTGGGCCCTGTCGGGCTCTGTCGGGCTCTGTCGGGCTCTACTGGGCTCTGTCGGGCCCTGTCTGGCCCTGTCGGGCTCTGTCGGGCTCTGTCGGGCCCTGTCGGGCTCTGTCGGGCTCTGTCGGGCTCTGTCGGGCTCTACTGGTCTCTGTCGGGCTCTGTCGGGCTCTGTCGGGCTCTGTCGGGCTCTACTGGGCCCTGTCGGGCCCTGTCGGGCTCTGTCGGGCTCTGTCGGGTTCTGTCGGGCTCTGTCGGGCTCAACTGGTCTCTGTCGGGCTCTGTCGGGTTCTGTCGGGCTCTGTCGGGCTCTGTCGGGCTCTGTCGGGCTCTGTCGGGCTCTGTCGGGCTCTACTGGGCTCTGTCGGGCCCTGTCGGGCCCTGTCGGGCTCTGTCGGGCTCTGTCGGGCCCTGTCGGGCTCTGTCGGGCTCTGTCGGGCTCTGTCGGGCTCTACTGGGCCCTGTCGGGCCCTGTCGGGCCCTGTCGGGCTCTGTCGGGCTCTGTCGGGCTCTGTCGGGCTCTACTGGGCTCTGTCGGGCCCTGTCGGGCCCTGTCGGGCTCTGTCGGGCTCTGTCGGGCCCTGTCGGGCCCTGTCGGGCTCTGTCGGGCTCTGTCGGGCTCTACTGGGCCCTGTCGGGCCCTGTCGGGCTCTGTCGGGCTCTGTCGGGCCCTGTCGGGCTCTGTCGGGCCCTGTCGGGCCCTGTCTGGCTCTGTCGGGCTCTGTCGGGCTCTGTCGGGCTCTACTGGGCCCTGTCGGGCTCTGTCGGGCTCTGTCGGGCTCTATCGGGCTCTACTGGGCCCTGTCGGGCTCTGTCGGGCTCTGTCGGGCCCTGTCGGTCCCTGTCGGGCTCTGTCAGGCTCTGTCGGGCTCTGTCGGGCTCTACTGGGCCCTGTCGGGCCCTGTCGGGCCCTGTTGGGCTCTACTGGGCTCTACTGGGCTCTGTCGGGCTCTGTCGGGCTCTGTCGGGCTCTACTGGGCCCTGTCGGGCTCTGTCGGGCTCTGTCGGGCTCTGTCGGGCCCTGTCGGGCCCTGTCGGGCTCTGTCGGGCTCTGTCGGGCTCTACTGGTCTCTGTCGGGCTCTGTCAGGCTCTGTCGGGCTCTACTGGGCCCTGTCGGGCTCTGTCGGGCTCTGTCGGGCCCTGTCGGGCTCTGTCGGGCTCTGTCGGGCTCTGTCGGGCCCTGTCGGGCTCTGTCGGGCCCTGTCGGGCTCTGTCGGGCTCTTTCGGGCCCTGTCGGGCTCTGTCGGGCTCTGTCGGGCTCTGTCGGGCTCTACTGGGCCCTGTCGGGCTCTGTCGGGCTCTGTCGGGCCCTGTCGGGCTCTGTCGGGCTCTGTCGGGCTCTGTCGGGCTCTACTGGGCTCTGTCGGGCTCTGTCGGGCTCTGTCGGGCTCTACTGGGCCCTGTCGGGCGCTGTCGGGCTCTGTCGGGCTCTGTCGGGCTCTGTCGGGCTCTACTGGGCCCTGTCGGGTTCTGTCGGGCACTGTCGGGCTCTGTCGGGCTCTGTCGGGCTCTACTGGGCCCTGTCGAGCTCTGTCGGGCTCTGTCGGGCCCTGTCGGGCTCTGTCGGGCTCTGTCGGGCTCTGACTGGTTCTGTCGGGCTCTGTCGGGCTCTGTCGGGCTCTACTGGGCCCTGTCGGGCCCTGTCGGGCTCTGTCGGGCTCTGTCGGGCTCTGTCGGGTCCTGTCGGGCTCTGTCGGGCTCTGTCGGGCTCTGTCGGGCTCTACTGGGCCCTGTCGGGCCCTGTCGGGCTCTGTCGGGCTCTGTCAGGCTCTGTCGGGCTCTACTGGGCTCTCTCGGGCCCTGTCGGGCCCTGTCGGGCCCTGTCGGGCTCTGTCGGGCTCTGTCGGGCTCTACTGGGCCCTGTCGGGCCCTGTCGGGCTCTGTCGGGCTCTGTCGGGCCCTGTCGGGCTCTGTCGGGCTCTGTCGGGCCCTGTCGGGCTCTGTCGGGCTCTACTGGGCTCTGTCGGGCTCTGTCGGGCTCTGTCGGGCTCTACTGGGCCCTGTCGGGCTCTGTCGGGCTCTGTCGGGCCCTGTCGGGCCCTGTCGGGCTCTGTCGGGCTCTGTCGGGCTCTACTGGGCTCTGTCGGGCTCTGTCAGGCTCTGTCGGGCTCTACTGGGCCCTGTCGGGCTCTGTCGGGCTCTGTCGGGCCCTGTCGGGCTCTGTCGGGCTCTGTCGGGCTCTGTCGGGCCCTGTCGGGCCCTGTCGGGCTCTGTCGGGCTCTGTCGGGCTCTACTGGGCTCTGTCGGGCTCTACTGGGCTCTACTGGGCCCTGTCGGTCTCTGTCGGGCTCTGTCGGGCTCTGTCGGGCTCTACTGGGCTCTGTCGGGACCTGTCGGGCCCTGTCGGGCTCTATCGGGCTCTGTCGGGCCCTGTCGTGCTCTGTCGGGCTCTGTCGGGCTCTACTGGGCTCTGTCGGACTCTGTCGGGCTCTGTTGGGCTCTGTCGGGCTCTACTGGGCCCTGTCGGGCTCTGTCGGGTTCTGTCGGGCTCTGTCGGGCTCTGTCGGGGTCTGTCGGGCTCTACTGGGCTCTACTGGGCTCTGTCGGGCTCTGTCGGTCTCTACTGGGCCCTGTCGGGCTCTGTCGGGCTCTGTCGGGCCCTGTCGGGCTCTGTCGGGCTCTGTCGGGCTCTGTCGGGTTCTGTCGGGCTCTGTCGGGCTCTGTCGGGCTCTATCGGGCTCTTCTGGGCCCTGTCGGGCCCTGTCGGGCTCTGTCGGGCTCTGTCGGGCTCTGTCGGGCTGAACTGGTCTCTGTCGGCCTCTACTGGGCTCTACTGGGCTCTGTCGGGCTCTGTCAGGCTCTAATGGGCCCTGTCGGGCTCTGTCGGGCTCTGTCGGGCTCTGTCGGGCTCTACTGGGCTCTGTCGGGCTCTGTCGGGCTCTGTCGGGCTCTACTGGGCTCTGTCGGGCTCTGTCGGGCTCTGTCGGGCTCTACTGGGCCCTGTCGGGCTCTGTCGGGCCCTGTCGGGCTCTGTCGGGCTCTGTCGGGCCCTGTCGGGCCCTGTCGGGCTCTGTCGGGCCCTGTCGGGCTCTGTCGGGCTCTGTCGGGCTCTGTCGGGCTTTACTGGGCTCTGTCGGGCTCTGTCGGGCTCTGTCGGGCTCTGTTGGGCTCTACTGGGCCCTGTCGGGCTCTGTCGGGCTCTGTCGGGCCCTGTCGGGCTCTGTCGGGCTCTGTCGGGCCCTGTCGGGCCCTGTCGGGCTCTGTCGGGCCCTGTCGGGCTCTGTCGGGCTCTGTCGGGCTCTGTCGGGCTCTACTGGGCCCTGTCGGGCTCTGTCGGGCTCTGTCGGGTTCTGTTTGGCTCTGTTGGGCTCTGTCGGGCTCTACTGGGCTCTGTCGGGTTCTGTCGGGCTCTACTGGGCCCTGTCGGGCGCTGTCGGGCTCTGTCGGGCTCTGTCGGGCTCTACTGGGCCCTGTCGGGCTCTGTCGGGCTCTACTGGGCCCTGTTGGGCTCTGTCGGGCTCTGTCGGGCCCTGTCGGGCTCTGTCGGGCTCTGTCGGGCTCTGTCGGGCTCTACTGGTCCCTGTCGGGTTCTGTCGGGCTCTGTCGGGCTCTGTCGGGCTCTACTGGGCCCTGTCGGGCTCTGTCGGGCTCTGTCGGGCCCTGTCGGGATCTGTCGGGCTCTGTCGGGCCCTCTCGGCTCTGTCGGGCTCTACTGGGCCCTGTCGGGCCCTGTCGGGCTCTGTCGGGCTCTGTCGGGCTCTGTCGAGCCCTGTCGGGCTCTGTCGGGCTCTGTCGGGCTCTGTCGGGCTCTACTGGGCCCTGTCGGACTCTGTCGGGCTCTGTCGGGCTCTGTCGGGCTCTGTCGGGCTCTGACGGGTTCTGTCGGGCTCTGTCGGGCTCTGTCGGGCTCTACTGGGCTCTGTCGGGCTCTGTCGGGCTCTACTGGGCCCTGTCGGGCCCTGTCGGGCCCTGTCGGGCTCTGTCGGGCTCTGTCGGGCCCTGTCTGGCTCTGTCGGGCTCTGTCGGGCCCTGTCGGGCTCTGTCGGGCTCTGTCGGGCTCTCTCGGGCTCTGTCGGGCTCTACTGGGCTCTGTCGGGCTCTGTCGGGCTCTGTCGGGCTCTACTGGGCCCTGTCGGGCTCTGTCAGGCTCTGTCGGGCCCTGTCGGGCTCTGTCGGGCTCTGTTGGGCTCTGTCGGGCCCTGTCGGGCTCTGTCGGGCCCTGTCGGGCCCTGTCGGGCTCTGTCAAGCTCTGTCGGGCTCTGTCGGGCTCTACTGGGTTCTGTCGGGCTCTACTGGGCTCTACTGGGCCCTGTCGGGCTCTGTCGGGCTCTGTCGGGCTCTGTCGGGCTCTACTGGGCTCTGTCGGGCCCTGTCTGGCCCTGTCGGGCTCTGTCGGGCTCTGTCGGGCCCTGTCGGGCTCTGTCGGGCTCTGTCGGGCTCTGTCGGGCTGTACTGGTCTCTGTCGGGCTCTGTCGGGCTCTGTCGGGCTCTGTCGGGCTCTACTGGGCCCTGTCGGGCCCTGTCGGGCTCTGTCGGGCTCTGTCGGGTTCTGTCGGGCTCTGTCGGGCTCTGTCGGGCTCTGTCGGGCTCAACTGGTCTCTGTCGGGCTCTGTCGGGTTCTGTCGGGCTCTGTCGGGCTCTGTCGGGCTCTGTCGGGCTCTACTGGGCTCTACTGGTCTCTGTCGGGCACTGTCGGTCTCTACTGGGCCCTGTCGGGCTCTGTCGGGCTCTGTCGGGCTCTACTGGGCTCTGTCGGGCCCTGTCGGGCCCTGTCGGGCTCTGTCGGGCTCTGTCGGGCCCTGTCGGGCTCTGTCGGGCTCTGTCGGGCTCTGTCGGGCTCTACTGGGCCCTGTCGGGCCCTGTCGGGCCCTGTCGGGCTCTGTCGGGCTCTGTCGGGCTCTGTCGGGCTCTACTGGGCTCTGTCGGGCCCTGTCGGGCCCTGTCGGGCTCTGTCGGGCTCTGTCGGGCTCTGTCGGGCTCTGTCGGGCTCTACTGGGCCCTGTCGGGCCCTGTCGGGCTCTGTCGGGCTCTGTCGGGCCCTGTCGGGCTCTGTCGGGCCCTGTCGGGCCCTGTCTGGCTCTGTCGGGCTCTGTCGGGCTCTGTCGGGCTCTACTGGGCCCTGTCGGGCTCTGTCGGGCTCTGTCGGGCTCTATCGGGCTCTACTGGGCCCTGTCGGGCTCTGTCGGGCTCTGTCGGGCCCTGTCGGTCCCTGTCGGGCTCTGTCAGGCTCTGTCGGGCTCTGTCGGGCTCTACTGGGCCCTGTCGGGCCCTGTCGGGCCCTGTCGGGCTCTACTGGGCTCTACTGGGCTCTGTCGGGCTCTGTCGGGCTCTGTCGGGCTCTACTGGGCCCTGTCGGGCTCTGTCGGGCTCTGTCGGGCTCTGTCGGGCCCTGTCGGGCCCTGTCGGGCTCTGTCGGGCTCTGTCGGGCTCTACTGGTCTCTGTCGGGCTCTGTCAGGCTCTGTCGGGCTCTACTGGGCCCTGTCGGGCTCTGTCGGGCTCTGTCGGGCCCTGTCGGGCTCTGTCGGGCCCTGTCGGACTCTGTCGGGCCCTGTCGGGCTCTGTCGGGCTCTTTCGGGCCCTGTCGGGCTCTGTCGGGCTCTGTCGGGCTCTGTCGGGCTCTACTGGGCCCTGTCGGGCTCTGTCGGGCTCTGTCGGGCCCTGTCGGGCTCTGTCGGGCTCTGTCGGGCTCTGTCGGGCTCTACTGGGCTCTGTCGGGCTCTGTCGGGCTCTGTCGGGCTCTACTGGGCCCTGTCGGGCGCTGTCGGGCTCTGTCGGGCTCTGTCGGGCTCTGTCGGGCTCTACTGGGCCCTGTCGGGTTCTGTCGGGCACTGTCGGGCTCTGTCGGGCTCTACTGGGCCCTGTCGAGCTCTGTCGGGCTCTGTCGGGCCCTGTCGGGCTCTGTCGGGCTCTGTCGGGCTCTGTCGGGCTCTGTCGGGCTCTGACTGGTTCTGTCGGGCTCTGTCGGGCTCTGTCGGGCTCTACTGGGCCCTGTCGGGCCCTGTCGGGCTCTGTCGGGCTCTGTCGGGCTCTGTCGGGTCCTGTCGGGCTCTGTCGGGCTCTGTCGGGCTCTGTCGGGCTCTACTGGGCCCTGTCGGGCCCTGTCGGGCTCTGTCGGGCTCTGTCGGGCTCTGTCGGGCTCTACTGGGCTCTGTCGGGCCCTGTCGGGCCCTGTCGGGCCCTGTCGGGCTCTGTCGGGCTCTGTCGGGCTCTACTGGGCCCTGTCGGGCCCTGTCGGGCTCTGTCGGGCTCTGTCGGGCCCTGTCGGGCTCTGTCGGGCTCTGTCGGGCCCTGTCGGGCTCTGTCGGGCTCTACTGGGCTCTGTCGGGCTCTGTCGGGCTCTGTCGGGCTCTACTGGGCCCTGTCGGGCCCTGTCGGGCTCTGTCGGGCTCTGTCGGGCTCTACTGGGCTCTGTCGGGCTCTGTCAGGCTCTGTCGGGCTCTACTGGGCCCTGTCGGGCTCTGTCGGGCTCTGTCGGGCCCTGTCGGGCTCTGTCGGGCTCTACTGGGCCCTGTCGGGCTCTGTCGGGCTCTGTTGGGCTCTGTCGGGCTCTACTGGGCCCTGTCGGGCTCTGTCGGGTTCTGTCGGGCTCTGTCGGGCTCTGTCGGGCTCTGTCGGGCTCTACTGGGCTCTACTGGGCTCTGTCGGGCTCTGTCGGTCTCTACTGGGCCCTGTCGGGCTCTGTCGGGCTCTGTCGGGCCCTGTCGGGCTCTGTCGGGCTCTGTCGGGCTCTACTGGGCCCTGTCGGGCCCTGTCGGGCTCTGTCGGGCTCTGTCGGGCCCTGTCGGGCTCTGTCGGGCTCTGTCGGGCCCTGTCGGGCTCTGTCGGGCTCTACTGGGCTCTGTCGGGCTCTGTCGGGCTCTGTCGGGCTCTACTGGGCCCTGTCGGGCTCTGTCGGGCTCTGTCGGGCTCTGTCGGGCCCTGTCGGGCCCTGTCGGGCTCTGTCGGGCTCTGTCGGGCTCTACTGGTCTCTGTCGGGCTCTGTCAGGCTCTGTCGGGCTCTACTGGGCCCTGTCGGGCTCTGTCGGGCTCTGTCGGGCCCTGTCGGGCTCTGTCGGGCTCTGTCGGGCTCTGTCGGGCCCTGTCGGGCTCTGTCGGGCCCTGTCGGGCTCTGTCGGGCTCTTTCGGGCCCTGTCGGGCTCTGTCGGGCTCTG
Source organism: Caloenas nicobarica (assembly GCF_036013445.1). NCBI lineage: Eukaryota > Metazoa > Chordata > Aves > Columbiformes > Columbidae > Caloenas > Caloenas nicobarica. The sequence continues at coordinate 81,782 of NW_027017205.1, forward strand.
TCGGGCTCTGTCGGGCTCTACTGGGCCCTGTCGGGCTCTGTCGGGCTCTGTCGGGCCCTGTCGGGCTCTGTCGGGCTCTGTCGGGCTCTGTCGGGCTCTACTGGGCTCTGTCGGGCTCTGTCGGGCTCTGTCGGGCTCTACTGGGCCCTGTCGGGCGCTGTCGGGCTCTGTCGGGCTCTGTCGGGCTCTGTCGGGCTCTACTGGGCCCTGTCGGGTTCTGTCGGGCACTGTCGGGCTCTGTCGGGCTCTGTCGGGCTCTACTGGGCCCTGTCGAGCTCTGTCGGGCTCTGTCGGGCCCTGTCGGGCTCTGTCGGGCTCTGTCGGGCTCTGACTGGTTCTGTCGGGCTCTGTCGGGCTCTGTCGGGCTCTACTGGGCCCTGTCGGGCCCTGTCGGGCTCTGTCGGGCTCTGTCGGGCTCTGTCGGGTCCTGTCGGGCTCTGTCGGGCTCTGTCGGGCTCTGTCGGGCTCTACTGGGCCCTGTCGGGCCCTGTCGGGCTCTGTCGGGCTCTGTCAGGCTCTGTCGGGCTCTACTGGGCTCTCTCGGGCCCTGTCGGGCCCTGTCGGGCCCTGTCGGGCTCTGTCGGGCTCTGTCGGGCTCTACTGGGCCCTGTCGGGCCCTGTCGGGCTCTGTCGGGCTCTGTCGGGCCCTGTCGGGCTCTGTCGGGCTCTGTCGGGCCCTGTCGGGCTCTGTCGGGCTCTACTGGGCTCTGTCGGGCTCTGTCGGGCTCTGTCGGGCTCTACTGGGCCCTGTCGGGCTCTGTCGGGCTCTGTCGGGCCCTGTCGGGCCCTGTCGGGCTCTGTCGGGCTCTGTCGGGCTCTACTGGGCTCTGTCGGGCTCTGTCAGGCTCTGTCGGGCTCTACTGGGCCCTGTCGGGCTCTGTCGGGCTCTGTCGGGCCCTGTCGGGCTCTGTCGGGCTCTGTCGGGCTCTGTCGGGCCCTGTCGGGCCCTGTCGGGCTCTGTCGGGCTCTGTCGGGCTCTACTGGGCTCTGTCGGGCTCTACTGGGCTCTACTGGGCCCTGTCGGTCTCTGTCGGGCTCTGTCGGGCTCTGTCGGGCTCTACTGGGCTCTGTCGGGACCTGTCGGGCCCTGTCGGGCTCTATCGGGCTCTGTCGGGCCCTGTCGTGCTCTGTCGGGCTCTGTCGGGCTCTACTGGGCTCTGTCGGACTCTGTCGGGCTCTGTTGGGCTCTGTCGGGCTCTACTGGGCCCTGTCGGGCTCTGTCGGGTTCTGTCGGGCTCTGTCGGGCTCTGTCGGGGTCTGTCGGGCTCTACTGGGCTCTACTGGGCTCTGTCGGGCTCTGTCGGTCTCTACTGGGCCCTGTCGGGCTCTGTCGGGCTCTGTCGGGCCCTGTCGGGCTCTGTCGGGCTCTGTCGGGCTCTGTCGGGTTCTGTCGGGCTCTGTCGGGCTCTGTCGGGCTCTATCGGGCTCTTCTGGGCCCTGTCGGGCCCTGTCGGGCTCTGTCGGGCTCTGTCGGGCTCTGTCGGGCTGAACTGGTCTCTGTCGGCCTCTACTGGGCTCTACTGGGCTCTGTCGGGCTCTGTCAGGCTCTAATGGGCCCTGTCGGGCTCTGTCGGGCTCTGTCGGGCTCTGTCGGGCTCTACTGGGCTCTGTCGGGCTCTGTCGGGCTCTGTCGGGCTCTACTGGGCTCTGTCGGGCTCTGTCGGGCTCTGTCGGGCTCTACTGGGCCCTGTCGGGCTCTGTCGGGCCCTGTCGGGCTCTGTCGGGCTCTGTCGGGCCCTGTCGGGCCCTGTCGGGCTCTGTCGGGCCCTGTCGGGCTCTGTCGGGCTCTGTCGGGCTCTGTCGGGCTTTACTGGGCTCTGTCGGGCTCTGTCGGGCTCTGTCGGGCTCTGTTGGGCTCTACTGGGCCCTGTCGGGCTCTGTCGGGCTCTGTCGGGCCCTGTCGGGCTCTGTCGGGCTCTGTCGGGCCCTGTCGGGCCCTGTCGGGCTCTGTCGGGCCCTGTCGGGCTCTGTCGGGCTCTGTCGGGCTCTGTCGGGCTCTACTGGGCCCTGTCGGGCTCTGTCGGGCTCTGTCGGGTTCTGTTTGGCTCTGTTGGGCTCTGTCGGGCTCTACTGGGCTCTGTCGGGTTCTGTCGGGCTCTACTGGGCCCTGTCGGGCGCTGTCGGGCTCTGTCGGGCTCTGTCGGGCTCTACTGGGCCCTGTCGGGCTCTGTCGGGCTCTACTGGGCCCTGTTGGGCTCTGTCGGGCTCTGTCGGGCCCTGTCGGGCTCTGTCGGGCTCTGTCGGGCTCTGTCGGGCTCTACTGGTCCCTGTCGGGTTCTGTCGGGCTCTGTCGGGCTCTGTCGGGCTCTACTGGGCCCTGTCGGGCTCTGTCGGGCTCTGTCGGGCCCTGTCGGGATCTGTCGGGCTCTGTCGGGCCCTCTCGGCTCTGTCGGGCTCTACTGGGCCCTGTCGGGCCCTGTCGGGCTCTGTCGGGCTCTGTCGGGCTCTGTCGAGCCCTGTCGGGCTCTGTCGGGCTCTGTCGGGCTCTGTCGGGCTCTACTGGGCCCTGTCGGACTCTGTCGGGCTCTGTCGGGCTCTGTCGGGCTCTGTCGGGCTCTGACGGGTTCTGTCGGGCTCTGTCGGGCTCTGTCGGGCTCTACTGGGCTCTGTCGGGCTCTGTCGGGCTCTACTGGGCCCTGTCGGGCCCTGTCGGGCCCTGTCGGGCTCTGTCGGGCTCTGTCGGGCCCTGTCTGGCTCTGTCGGGCTCTGTCGGGCCCTGTCGGGCTCTGTCGGGCTCTGTCGGGCTCTCTCGGGCTCTGTCGGGCTCTACTGGGCTCTGTCGGGCTCTGTCGGGCTCTGTCGGGCTCTGTCGGGCTCTACTGGGCCCTGTCGGGCTCTGTCAGGCTCTGTCGGGCCCTGTCGGGCTCTGTCGGGCTCTGTTGGGCTCTGTCGGGCCCTGTCGGGCTCTGTCGGGCCCTGTCGGGCCCTGTCGGGCTCTGTCAAGCTCTGTCGGGCTCTGTCGGGCTCTACTGGGTTCTGTCGGGCTCTACTGGGCTCTACTGGGCCCTGTCGGGCTCTGTCGGGCTCTGTCGGGCTCTGTCGGGCTCTACTGGGCTCTGTCGGGCCCTGTCTGGCCCTGTCGGGCTCTGTCGGGCTCTGTCGGGCCCTGTCGCGGGCTCTGTCGGGCTCTGTCGGGCTCTGTCGGGCTGTACTGGTCTCTGTCGGGCTCTGTCGGGCTCTGTCGGGCTCTGTCGGGCTCTACTGGGCCCTGTCGGGCCCTGTCGGGCTCTGTCGGGCCTCTGTCGGGTTCTGTCGGGCTCTGTCGGGCTCTGTCGGGCTCTGTCGGGCTCAACTGGTCTCTGTCGGGCTCTGTCGGGTTCTGTCGGGCTCTGTCGGGCTCTGTCGGGCTCTGTCGGGCTCTACTGGGCTCTACTGGTCTCTGTCGGGCACTGTCGGTCTCTACTGGGCCCTGTCGGGCTCTGTCGGGCTCTGTCGGGCTCTACTGGGCTCTGTCGGGCCCTGTCGGGCCCTGTCGGGCTCTGTCGGGCTCTGTCGGGCCCTGTCCGGGCTCTGTCGGGCTCTGTCGGGCTCTGTCGGGCTCTACTGGCCCTGTCGGGCCCTGTCGGGCCCTGTCAGGCTCTGTCGGGCTCTGTCGGGCTCTGTCGGGCTCTACTGGGCTCTGTCGGGCCCTGTCGGGCCCTGTCGGGCTCTGTCGGGCTCTGTCGGGCTCTGTCGGGCTCTGTCGGGCTCTACTGGGCCCTGTCGGGCCTGTCGGGCTCTGTCGGGCTCTGTCGGGCCCTGTCGGGCTCTGTCGGGCCCTGTCGGGCCCTGTCTGGCTCTGTCGGGCTCTGTCGGGCTCTGTCGGGCTCTACTGGGCCCTGTCGGGCTCTGTCGGGCTCTGTCGGGCTCTATCGGGCTCTACTGGGCCCTGTCGGGCTCTGTCGGGCTCTGTCGGGCCCTGTCGGTCCCTGTCGGGCTCTGTCAGGCTCTGTCGGGCTCTGTCGGGCTCTACTGGGCCCCTGTTCGGGCCCTGTCGGGCCCTGTCGGGCTCTACTGGGCTCTACTGGGCTCTGTCGGGCTCTGTCGGGCTCTGTCGGGCTCTACTGGGCCCCTGTCGGGCTCTGTCGGGCTCTGTCGGGCTCTGTCGGGCCCTGTCGGGCCCTGTCGGGCTCTGTCGGGCTCTGTCGGGCTCTACTGGTCTCTGTCGGGCTCTGTCAGGCTCTGTCGGGCTCTACTGGGCCCTGTCGGGCTCTGTCGGGCTCTGTCGGGCCCTGTCGGGCTTTGTCGGGCCCTGTCGGACTCTGTCGGGCCCTGTCGGGCTCTGTCGGGCTCTTTCGGGCCCTGTCGGGCTCTGTCGGGCTCTGTCGGGCTCTGTCGGGCTCTACTGGGCCCTGTCGGGCTCTGTCGGGCTCTGTCGGGCCCTGTCGGGCTCTGTCGGCTCTGTCGGGCTCTGTCGGGCTCTTCTGGGCTCTGTCGGGCTCTGTCGGGCTCTGTCGGGCTCTACTGGGCCCTGTCGGGCGCTGTCGGGCTCTGTCGGGCTCTGTCGGGCTCTGTCGGGCTCTACTGGGCCCTGTCGGGTTCTGTCGGGCACTGTCGGGCTCTGTCGGGCTCTACTGGGCCCTGTCGAGCTCTGTCGGGCTCTGTCGGGCCCTGTCGGGCTCTGTCGGGCTCTGTCGGGCTCTGTCGGGCTCTGTCGGGCTCTGACTGGTTCTGTCGGGCTCTGTCGGGCTCTGTCGGGCTCTACTGGGCCCTGTCGGGCCCTGTCGGGCTCTGTCGGGCTCTGTCGGGCTCTGTCGGGTCCTGTCGGGCTCTGTCGGGCTCTGTCGGGCTCTGTCGGGCTCTACTGGGCCCTGTCGGGCCCTGTCGGGCTCTGTCGGGCTCTGTCGGGCTCTGTCGGGCTCTACTGGGCTCTGTCGGGCCCTGTCGGGCCCTGTCGGGCCCTGTCGGGCTCTGTCGGGCTCTGTCGGGCTCTACTGGGCCCTGTCGGGCCCTGTCGGGCTCTGTCGGGCTCTGTCGGGCCCTGTCGGGCTCTGTCGGGCTCTGTCGGGCCCTGTCGGGCTCTGTCGGGCTCTACTGGGCTCTGTCGGGCTCTGTCGGGCTCTGTCGGGCTCTACTGGGCCCTGTCGGGCCCTGTCGGGCTCTGTCGGGCTCTGTCGGGCTCTACTGGGCTCTGTCGGCTCTGTCAGGCTCTGTCGGGCTCTACTGGGCCCTGTCGGGCTCTGTCGGGCTCTGTCGGGCCCTGTCGGGCTCTGTCGGGCTCTACTGGGCCCTGTCGGGCTCTGTCGGGCTCTGTTGGGCTCTGTCGGGCTCTACTGGGCCCTGTCGGGCTCTGTCGGGTTCTGTCGGGCTCTGTCGGGCTCTGTCGGGCTCTGTCGGGCTCTACTGGGCTCTACTGGGCTCGTCGGGCTCTGTCGGTCTCTACTGGGCCCTGTCGGGCTCTGTCGGGCTCTGTCGGGCCCTGTCGGGCTCTGTCGGGCTCTGTCGGGTTCTGTCGGGCTCTGTCGGGCTCTGTCGGGCTCTATCGGGCTCTTCTGGGCCCTGTCGGGCCCTGTCGAACTCTATCGGGCTCTGTCGGGCTCTGTCGGGCTCAACTGGTCTCTGTCGGGCTCTACTGGGCTCTACTGGGCTCTGTCGGGCTCTGTCGGGCTCTACTGGGCCCTGTCGGGCCCTGTCGGGCCCTGTCGGGCTCTGTCGGGCTCTACTAGGCTCTGTCGGGCTCTGTCGGGCTCTGTCGGGCTCTACTGGGCCCTGTCGGGCTCTGTCCGGGCTCTGTCGGGCCCTGTCGGGCTCTGTCGGGCTCTGTCGTGCTCTGTCGGGCTCTACTGGGCTCTGTCGGGCTCTGTCGGGCTCTGTCGGGCTCTGTCGGGCTCTACTGGGCCCTGTCGGGCTCTGTCGGGCTCTGTCGGGCCCTGTCGGGCTCTGTCGGGCTCTGTCGGGCTCTGTCGGGCCCTGTCGGGCCCTGTCGGGCTCTGTCGGGCTCTGTCGGCCTGTCGGGCTCTGTCGGGCTCTTTCGGGCTCTGTCGGGCTCTACTGGGCCCTGTCGGGCTCTGTCGGGCTCTGTCGGGCTCTGTCGGGCCCTGTCGGGCTCTGTCAGGCTCTGTCGGGCCCTGTCGGGCTCTGTCGGGCTCTGTCGGGCTCTGTCGGGATCTACTGGGATCTGTCGGGCTCTGTCGGGTTCTGTCGGGCTCTGTCGGGCTCTGTCGGGCTCTACTGGGCCCTGTCGGGCTCTGTCGGGTTCTGTCGGGCCCTGTCGGGCCCTGTCGGGCTCTGTCGGGCTCTGTCGGGTCCTCCTGGCCCTGTCGGGCCCTGTCGGGCTCTGTCGGGCTCTGTCGGGCCCTGTCGGTCCCTGTCGGGCTCTGTCGGGCTCTGTCGGGCTCTACTGGGCTCTGTCGGGCCCTGTCTGGCCCTGTCGGGCTCTGTCGGGCTCTACTGGGTTCTGTCGGGCTCTGTCGGGCTCTGTCGGGCTCTGTCGGGCTCTACTGGGCTCTACTGGGCTCTGTCGGGCTCTGTCGGGCTCTACTGGGCCCTGTCGGGCCCTGTCGGGCTCTGTCGGGCTCTGTCGGGCTCTGTCGGGCTCTGTCGGGTTCTGTCGGGCTCTACTGGGCCCTGTCGGGCCCTGTCGGGCCTGTCGGGCTCTGTCGGGCTCTACTGGGCTCTGTCGGGCTCTACTGGGCTCTACTGGGCCCTGTCGGGCTCTGTCTGGCTCTGTCGGGCTCTACTGGGCTCTGTCGGGCTCTGTCGGGCTCTGTCGGGCCCTGTCGGGCTCTGTCGGGCTCTGTCGGGCCCTGTCGGGCTCTGTCGGGCTCTGTCGGGCTCTGTCGGGCTCTACTGGGCTCTACTGGGCTCTGTCGGGCTCTGTCGGGCTCTACTGGGCCCTGTCGGGCCCTGTCGGGCCCTGTCGGGCTCTGTCGGGCTCTACTGGGCTCTTTCGGGCTTTGTCGGGCTCTGTCGGCCTCTGTCGGGCTCTGTCGGGCTCTACTGGGCTCTGTCGGATCTGTCAGGCTCTGTCGGGCTCTGTCGGCTCTACTGGGCCCTGTCGGGCTCTGTCGGGCTCTGTCGGGCTCTGTTGGGCCCTGTCGGGCTCTGTCGGGCTCTGTCGGGCCCTGTCGGGCCCTGTCGGGGCTCTGTCGGGCTCTGTCGGGCTCTGTCGGGCTCTACTGGGCTCTGTCGGTCTCTGTCGGGCTCTGTCGGGCCCTGTCGGGCTCTGTCGGGCTCTGTCGGGCCCTGTCGGGCTCTGTCGGGCTCTACTGGGCTCTGTCGGGCCCTGTCGGGCTCTGTCAGGCTCTGTCGGGCTCTGTCGGGCCCTGTCGGGCCCTGTCGGGCTCTGTCGGGCTCTACTGGGCTCTGTCGGCTCTACTGGCTCTACTGGCCCCTGTCGGGCTCTGTCGGGCTCTGTCGGGCTCTGTCGGGCTCTACTGGGCTCTGTCGGGCTCTACTGGGCCCTGTCGGGCTCTGTCGGGCTCTGTCGGGCCCTGTCGGGCTCTGTCGGGCTCTGTCAGGCTCTGTCGGGCCCTGTCGGGCCCTGTCGGGCCCTGTCGGGCCCTGTCGGGCTCTGTCGGCTCTGTCGGGCTCTGTCGGGCTCTACTGGGCCCTGTCGGGCCCTGTCGGGCCCTGTCGGGCTCTGTCGGCGTGTCGGCTCTCGGGCTCTACTGGGCTCTGTCGGGCTCTGTCGGGTTCTGTCGGGCCCTGTCGGGCTCTGTCGGGCTCTGTCGGGCTCTACTGGGCTCTAATGGGCTCTGTCGGGCTCTGTCGGGCTCTGTCGGGCTCTACTGTTCCCTGTCGGGCCCTGTCGGGCTCTGTCGGGCTCTGTTGGGCTCTGTCGGGCCCTGTCGGGCTCTGTCGGGCTCTGTCGGGCTCTACTGGGCTCTACTAGGGTTCTGTCGGGCTCTGTCGGGCTCTACTGGGCCCTGTCGGACTCTGTCGGGCTCTGTCGGGCTCTGTCGGGCTCTGACGGGTTCTGTCGGGCTCTGTCGGGCTCTGTCGGGCTCTGTCGGGCTCTACTGGGCCCTGTCGGGCTCTGTCGGGCTCTGTCGGGCTCTGTCGGGCCCTGTCGGGCTCTGTCGGGCTCTGTCGGGCTCTGTCGGGCTCTACTGGGCCCTGTCGGGCCCTGTCGGGCTCTGTCGGGCTCTGTCGGGCTCTGTCGGGCTCTACTGGGCTCTGTCGGGCCCTGTCGGGCCCTGTCGGGCCCTGTCGGGCTCTGTCGGGCTCTGTCGGGCCCTGTCGGGCTCTGTCGGGCTCTGTCGGGCTCTGTCGGGCCCTGTCGGGCTCTGTCGGGCTGTGTCGGGCTCTCTCGGGCTCTGTCGGGCTCTACTGGGCTCTGTCGGGCTCTGTTGGGCTCTGTCGGGCCCTGTTGGGCTCTGTCGGTCTCTGTCGGGCTCTACTGGGCCCTGTCGGGCTCTGTCAGGCTCTGTCGGGCCCTGTCGGGCTCTGTCGGGCTCTGTCGGGCCCTGTCGGGCCCTGTCGGGCCCTGTCGGGCTCTGTCGGGCTCTACTGGGCCCTGTCGGGCTCTGTCAGGCTCTGTCGGGCCCTGTCGGGCTCTGTCGGGCTCTGTCGGGCCCTGTCGGGCCCTGTCGGGCTCTGTCGGGCTCTGTCGGGCTCTGTCAGGCTCTACTGGGCTCTACTGGGCCCTGTCGGGCTCTGTCGGGCTCTGTCGGGCTCTGTCGGGCTCTACTGGGCTCTGTCGGGACCTGTCGGGCCCTGTCGGGCTCTGTCGGGCTCTGTCGGGCCCTGTCGGGCTCTGTCGGGCTCTGTCGGGCTCTACTGGGCCCTGTCGGGCCCTGTCGGGCTCTGTCGGGCTCTGTCGGGCTCTGTCGGGCTCAACTGGTCTCTGTCGGGCTCTGTCGGGTTCTGTCGGGCTCTGTCGGGCTCTGTCGGGGTCTGTCGGGCTCTACTGGGCTCTACTGGGCTCTGTCGGGCTCTGTCGGTCTCTACTGGGCCCTGTCGGGCTCTGTCGGGCTCTGTCGGGCCCTGTCGGGCTCTGTCGGGCTCTGTCGGGCTCTGTCGGGTTCTGTCGGGCTCTGTCGGGCTCTGTCGGGCTCTATCGGGCTCTTCTGGGCCCTGTCGGGCCCTGTCGGGCTCTGTCGGGCTCTGTCGGGCTCTGTCGGGCTCAACTGGTCTCTGTCGGCCTCTACTGGGCTCTACTGGGCTCTGTCGGGCTCTGTCGGGCTCTACTGGGCCCTGTCGGGCTCTGTCGGGCTCTGTCGGGCTCTGTCGGGCTCTACTGGGCTCTGTCGGGCTCTGTCGAGCTCTGTCGGGCTCTACTGGGCTCTGTCGGGCTCTGTCGGGCTCTACTGGGCCCTGTCGGGCTCTGTCGGGCCCTGTAGGGCCCTGTCGGGCTCTGTCGGGCCCTGTCGGGCTCTGTCGGGCTCTGTCGGGCTCTGTCGGGCTCTACTGGGCTCTGTCGGGCTCTGTCGGGCTCTGTCGGGCTCTGTCGGGCTCTACTGGGCCCTGTCGGGCTCTGTCGGGCTCTGTCGGGCCCTGTCGGGCCCTGTCGGGCTCTGTCGGGCTCTGTCGGGCCCTGTCGGGCTCTGTCGGGCTCTGTCGGGCTCTGTCGGGCTCTACTGGGCCCTATCGGGCTCTGTCGGGCTCTGTCGGGTTCTGTTTGGCTCTGTTGGGCTCTGTCGGGCTCTACTGGGCCCTGTCGGGTTCTGTCGGGCTCTACTGGGCCCTGTCGGGCGCTGTCGGGCTCTGTCGGGCTCTGTCGGGCTCTACTGGGCCCTGTCGGGCTCTGTCGGGCTCTACTGGGCCCTGTTGGGCTCTGTCGGGCTCTGTCGGGACCTGTCGGGCTCTGTCGGGCTCTGTCGGGCTCTGTCGGGCTCTACTGGGCCCTGTCGGGCTCTGACGGGCTCTGTCGGGCCCTGTCGGGCTCTGTCGGGCTCTGTCGGGCCCTCTCGGCTCTGTCGGGCTCTACTGGGCCCTGTCGGGCCCTGTCGGGCTCTGTCGGGCTCTGTCGGGCTCTGTCGGGCCCTGTCGGGCTCTGTCGGGCTCTGTCGGGCTCTACTGGGCCCTGTCGGACTCTGTCGGGCTCTGTCGGGCTCTGTCGGGCTCTGTCGGGCTCTGACGGGTTCTGTCGGGCTCTGTCGGGCTCTGTCAGGCTCTACTGGGCTCTGTCGGGCTCTGTTGGGCTCTACTGGGCTCTGTCGGGCCCTGTCGGGCCCTGTCGGGCTCTGTCGGGCTCTGTCGGGCCCTGTCGGGCTCTGTCGGGCTCTGTCGGGCCCTGTCGGGCTCTGTCGGGCTCTGTCGGGCCCTGTCGGGCTCTGTCGGGCTCTGTCGGGCTCTCTCGGGCTCTGTCGGGCTCTACTGGGCTCTGTCGGGCTCTGTCGGGCTCTGTCGGGCTCTGTCGGGCTCTACTGGGCCCTGTCGGGCTCTGTCAGGCTCTGTCGGGCCCTGTCGGGCTCTGTCGGGCTCTGTCGGGCTCTGTCGGGCCCTGTCGGGCTCTGTCGGGCTCTGTCAAGCTCTGTCGGGCTCTGTCGGGCTCTACTGGGTTCTGTCGGGCTCTACTGGGCTCTACTGGGCCCTGTCGGGCTCTGTCGGGCTCTGTCGGGCTCTGTCGGGCTCTACTGGGCTCTGTCGGGCCCTGTCTGGCCCTGTCGGGCTCTGTCGGGCCCTGTCGGGCCCTGTCGGGCTCTGTCGGGCTCTGTCGGGCTCTGTCGGGCTCTACTGGTCTCTGTCGGGCTCTGTCGGGCTCTGTCGGGCTCTGTCGGGCCCTGTCGGGCTCTGTCGGGCTCTGTCGGGCTCTGTCGGGCTCTACTGGGCCCTGTCGGGCCCTGTCGGGCTCTGTCGGGCTCTGTCGGGCTCTGTCGGGCTCTACTGGGCTCTGTCGGGCCCTGTCGGGCCCTGTCGGGCCCTGTCGGGCTCTGTCGGGCTCTGTCGGGCCCTGTCAGGCTCTGTCGGGCTCTGTCGGGCTCTGTCGGGCCCTGTCGGGCTCTGTCGGGCTCTGTCGGGCTCTCTCGGGCTCTGTCGGGCTCTACTGGGCTCTGTCGGGCTCTGTTGGGCTCTGTCGGGCCCTGTCGGGCTCTGTCGGGCTCTGTCGGGCTCTACTGGGCCCTGTCGGGCTCTGTCAGGCTCTGTCGGGCCCTGTCGGGCTCTGTCGGGCCCTGTCGGGCCCTGTCGGGCCCTGTCGGGCCCAGTCGGGCTCTGTCGGGCTCTACTGGGCCCTGTCGGGCTCTGTCAGGCTCTGTCGGGCCCTGTCGGGCTCTGTCGGGCTCTGTCGGGCCCTGTCGGGCCCTGTCGGGCTCTGTCGGGCTCTGTCGGGCTCTGTCGGGCTCTACTGGGCTCTGTCGGGCTCTACTGGGCTCTACTGGGCCCTGTCGGGCTCTGTCGGGCTCTGTCGGGCTCTGTCGGGCTCTACTGGGCTCTGTCGGGACCTGTCGGGCTCTGTCGGGCTCTACTGGGCTCTGTCGGGCTCTACTGGGCTCTACTGGGCCCTGTCGGGCTCTGTCGGGCTCTGTCGGGCTCTGTCGGGCTCTACTGGGCTCTGTCGGGACCTGTCGGGCCCTGTCGGGCTCTGTCGGGCTCTGTCGGGCCCTGTCGGGCTCTGTCGGGCTCTGTCGGGCTCTGTCGGGCTCTACTGGGCCCTGTCGGGCCCTGTCGGGCTCTGTCGGGCTCTGTCGGGCTCTGTCGGGCTCAACTGGTCTCTGTCGGGCTCTGTCGGGTTCTGTCGGGCTCTGTCGGGCTCTGTCGGGGTCTGTCGGGCTCTACTGGGCTCTACTGGGCTCTGTCGGGCTCTGTCGGTCTCTACTGGGCCCTGTCGGGCTCTGTCGGGCTCTGTCGGGCCCTGTCGGGCTCTGTCGGGCTCTGTCGGGCTCTGTCGGGTTCTGTCGGGCTCTGTCGGGCTCTGTCGGGCTCTATCGGGCTCTTCTGGGCCCTGTCGGGCCCTGTCGGGCTCTGTCGGGCTCTGTCGGGCTCTGTCGGGCTCAACTGGTCTCTGTCGGCCTCTACTGGGCTCTACTGGGCTCTGTCGGGCTCTGTCGGGCTCTACTGGGCCCTGTCGGGCTCTGTCGGGCTCTGTCGGGCTCTGTCGGGCTCTACTGGGCTCTGTCGGGCTCTGTCGGGCTCTGTCGGGCTCTACTGGGCTCTGTCGGGCTCTGTCGGGCTCTGTCGGGCTCTACTGGGCCCTGTCGGGCTCTGTCGGGCCCTGTCGGGCTCTGTCGGGCTCTGTCGGGCCCTGTCGGGCCCTGTCGGGCTCTGTCGGGCCCTGTCGGGCTCTGTCGGGCTCTGTCGGGCTCTGTCGGGCTTTACTGGGCTCTGTCGGGCTCTGTCGGGCTCTGTCGGGCTCTGTTGGGCTCTACTGGGCCCTGTCGGGCTCTGTCGGGCTCTGTCGGGCCCTGTCGGGCTCTGTCGGGCTCTGTCGGGCCCTGTCGGGCCCTGTCGGGCTCTGTCGGGCCCTGTCGGGCTCTGTCGGGCTCTGTCGGGCTCTGTCGGGCTCTACTGGGCCCTGTCGGGCTCTGTCGGGCTCTGTCGGGTTCTGTTTGGCTCTGTTGGGCTCTGTCGGGCTCTACTGGGCTCTGTCGGGTTCTGTCGGGCTCTACTGGGCCCTGTCGGGCGCTGTCGGGCTCTGTCGGGCTCTGTCGGGCTCTACTGGGCCCTGTCGGGCTCTGTCGGGCTCTACTGGGCCCTGTTGGGCTCTGTCGGGCTCTGTCGGGCCCTGTCGGGCTCTGTCGGGCTCTGTCGGGCTCTGTCGGGCTCTACTGGTCCCTGTCGGGTTCTGTCGGGCTCTGTCGGGCTCTGTCGGGCTCTACTGGGCCCTGTCGGGCTCTGTCGGGCTCTGTCGGGCCCTGTCGGGCTCTGTCGGGCTCTGTCGGGCCCTCTCGGCTCTGTCGGGCTCTACTGGGCCCTGTCGGGCCCTGTCGGGCTCTGTCGGGCTCTGTCGGGCTCTGTCGGGCCCTGTCGGGCTCTGTCGGGCTCTGTCGGGCTCTGTCGGGCTCTACTGGGCCCTGTCGGACTCTGTCGGTCTCTGTCGGGCTCTGTCGGGCTCTGTCGGGCTCTGACGGGTTCTGTCGGGCTCTGTCGGGCTCTGTCGGGCTCTACTGGGCTCTGTCGGGCTCTGTCGGGCTCTACTGGGCCCTGTCGGGCCCTGTCGGGCCCTGTCGGGCTCTGTCGGGCTCTGTCGGGCCCTGTCGGGCTCTGTCGGGCTCTGTCGGGCCCTGTCGGGCTCTGTCGGGCTCTGTCGGGCTCTCTCGGGCTCTGTCGGGCTCTACTGGGCTCTGTCGGGCTCTGTCGGGCTCTGTCGGGCTCTGTCGGGCTCTACTGGGCCCTGTCGGGCTCTGTCAGGCTCTGTCGGGCCCTGTCTGGCTCTGTCGGGCTCTGTCGGGCTCTGTCGGGCCCTGTCGGGCTCTGTCGGGCCCTGTCGGGCCCTGTCGGGCTCTGTCAAGCTCTGTCGGGCTCTGTCGGGCTCTACTGGGTTCTGTCGGGCTCTACTGGGCTCTACTGGGCCCTGTCGGGCTCTGTCGGGCTCTGTCGGGCTCTGTCGGGCTCTACTGGGCTCTGTCGGGCCCTGTCTGGCCCTGTCGGGCTCTGTCGGGCTCTGTCGGGCCCTGTCGGGCTCTGTCGGGCTCTGTCGGGCTCTGTCGGGCTCTACTGGTCTCTGTCGGGCTCTGTCGGGCTCTGTCGGGCTCTGTCGGGCTCTGTCGGGCTCTCTCGGGCTCTACTGGTCTCTGTCGGGCTCTGTCGGGCCCTGTCGGGCTCTGTCGGGCTCTGTCGGGCTCTGTCGGGCTCTACTGGTCTCTGTCGGGCTCTGTCGGGCTCTGTCGGGCTCTGTCGGGCTCTGTCGGGCTCTACTGGGCCCTGTCGGGCCCTGTCGGGCTCTGTCGGGCTCTGTCGGGTTCTGTCGGGCTCTGTCGGGCTCTGTCGGGCTCTGTCGGGCTCAACTGGTCTCTGTCGGGCTCTGTCGGGTTCTGTCGGGCTCTGTCGGGCTCTGTCGGGCTCTACTGGGCTCTACTGGTCTCTGTCGGGCACTGTCGGTCTCTACTGGGCCCTGTCGGGCTCTGTCGGGCTCTGTCGGGCTCTACTGGGCTCTGTCGGGCCCTGTCGGGCCCTGTCGGGCTCTGTCGGGCTCTGTCGGGCCCTGTCGGGCTCTGTCGGGCTCTGTCGGGCTCTGTCGGGCTCTACTGGGCCCTGTCGGGCCCTGTCGGGCCCTGTCGGGCTCTGTCGGGCTCTGTCGGGCTCTGTCGGGCTCTACTGGGCTCTGTCGGGCCCTGTCGGGCCCTGTCGGGCTCTGTCGGGCTCTGTCGGGCCCTGTCGGGCCCTGTCGGGCTCTGTCGGGCTCTGTCGGGCTCTACTGGGCCCTGTCGGGCCCTGTCGGGCTCTGTCGGGCTCTGTCGGGCCCTGTCGGGCTCTGTCGGGCCCTGTCGGGCCCTGTCTGGCTCTGTCGGGCTCTGTCGGGCTCTGTCGGGCTCTACTGGGCCCTGTCGGGCTCTGTCGGGCTCTGTCGGGCTCTATCGGGCTCTACTGGGCCCTGTCGGGCTCTGTCGGGCTCTGTCGGGCCCTGTCGGTCCCTGTCGGGCTCTGTCAGGCTCTGTCGGGCTCTGTCGGGCTCTACTGGGCCCTGTCGGGCCCTGTCGGGCCCTGTCGGGCTCTGTCAGGCTCTGTCGGGCTCTGTCGGGCTCTGTCGGGCTCTGTCGGGCCCTGTCGGGCCCTGTCGGGCTCTGTCGGGCTCTGTCGGGCTCTACTGGTCTCTGTCGGGCTCTGTCAGGCTCTGTCGGGCTCTACTGGGCCCTGTCGGGCTCTGTCGGGCTCTGTCGGGCCCTGTCGGGCTCTGTCGGGCTCTGTCGGGCTCTGTCGGGCCCTGTCGGGCTCTGTCGGGCCCTGTCGGGCTCTGTCGGGCTCTTTCGGGCCCTGTCGGGCTCTGTCGGGCTCTGTCGGGCTCTGTCGGGCTCTACTGGGCCCTGTCGGGCTCTGTCGGGCTCTGTCGGGCCCTGTCGGGCTCTGTCGGGCTCTGTCGGGCTCTACTGGGCTCTGTCGGGCTCTGTCGGGCTCTGTCGGGCTCTACTGGGCCCTGTCGGGCGCTGTCGGGCTCTGTCGGGCTCTGTCGGGCTCTGTCGGGCTCTACTGGGCCCTGTCGGGTTCTGTCGGGCACTGTCGGGCTCTGTCGGGCTCTACTGGGCCCTGTCGAGCTCTGTCGGGCTCTGTCGGGCCCGGTCGGGCTCTGTCGGGCTCTGTCGGGCTCTGTCGGGCTCTGACTGGTTCTGTCGGGCTCTGTCGGGCTCTGTCGGGCTCTACTGGGCCCTGTCGGGCCCTGTCGGGCTCTGTCGGGCTCTGTCGGGCTCTGTCGGGTCCTGTCGGGCTCTGTCGGGCTCTGTCGGGCTCTGTCGGGCTCTACTGGGCCCTGTCGGGCCCTGTCGGGCTCTGTCGGGCTCTGTCGGGCTCTGTCGGGCTCTACTGGGCTCTGTCGGGCCCTGTCGGGCCCTGTCGGGCCCTGTCGGGCTCTGTCGGGCTCTGTCGGGCTCTACTGGGCCCTGTCGGGCCCTGTCGGGCTCTGTCGGGCTCTGTCGGGCCCTGTCGGGCTCTGTCGGGCTCTGTCGGGCCCTGTCGGGCTCTGTCGGGCTCTGTCGGGCTCTGTCGGGCTCTGTCGGGCTCTACTGGGCCCTGTCGGGCTCTGTCGGGCTCTGTCGGGCCCTGTCGGGCCCTGTCGGGCTCTGTCGGGCTCTGTCGGGCTCTACTGGGCTCTGTCGGGCTCTGTCAGGCTCTGTCGGGCTCTACTGGGCCCTGTCGGGCTCTGTCGGGCTCTGTCGGGCCCTGTCGGGCTCTGTCGGGCTCTGTCGGGCTCTGTCGGGCCCTGTCGGGCCCTGTCGGGCTCTGTCGGGCTCTGTCGGGCTCTGTCGGGCTCTACTGGGCTCTGTCGGGCTCTACTGGGCTCCACTGGGCCCTGTCGGTCTCTGTCGGGCTCTGTCGGGCTCTGTCGGGCTCTACTGGGCTCTGTCGGGACCTGTCGGGCCCTGTCGGGATCTGTCGGGCTCTGTCGGGCCCTGTCGGGCTCTGTCGGGCTCTGTCGGGCTCTACTGGGCTCTGTCGGACTCTGTCGGGCTCTGTTGGGCTCTGTCGGGCTCTACTGGGCCCTGTCGGGCTCTGTCGGGTTCTGTCGGGCTCTGTCGGGCTCTGTCGGGCTCTGTCGGGCTCTACTGGGCTCTACTGGGCTCTGTCGGGCTCTGTCGGTCTCTACTGGGCCCTGTCGGGCTCTGTCGGGCTCTGTCGGGCCCTGTCGGGCTCTGTCGGGCTCTGTCGGGTTCTGTCGGGCTCTGTCGGGCTCTGTCGGGCTCTATCGGGCTCTTCTGGGCCCTGTCGGGCCCTGTCGAACTCTGTCGGGCTCTGTCGGGCTCTGTCGGGCTCAACTGGTCTCTGTCGGGCTCTACTGGGCTCTACTGGGCTCTGTCGGGCTCTGTCGGGCTCTACTGGGCCCTGTCGGGCCCTGTCGGGCCCTGTCGGGCTCTGTCGGGCTCTACTGGGCTCTGTCGGGCTCTGTCGGGCTCTGTCGGGCTCTACTGGGCCCTGTCGGGCTCTGTCGGGCCCTGTCGGGCCCTGTCGGGATCTGTCGGGCCCTGTCGGGCTCTGTCGGGCTCTGTCGTGCTCTACTGTTCCCTGTCGGGCCCTGTCGGGCTCTGTCAGGCTCTGTCGGGCCCTGTCGGGCTCTGTCGGGCCCTGTCGGGCCCTGTCGGGCCCTGTCGGGCCCAGTCGGGCTCTGTCGGGCTCTACTGGGCCCTGTCGGGCTCTGTCAGGCTCTGTCGGGCCCTGTCGGGCTCTGTCGGGCTCTGTCGGGCCCTGTCGGGCCCTGTCGGGCTCTGTCGGGCTCTGTCGGGCTCTGTCGGGCTCTACTGGGCTCTGTCGGGCTCTACTGGGCTCTACTGGGCCCTGTCGGGCTCTGTCGGGCTCTGTCGGGCTCTGTCGGGCTCTACTGGGCTCTGTCGGGACCTGTCGGGCCCTGTCGGGCTCTACTGGGCTCTGTCGGGCTCTACTGGGCTCTACTGGGCCCTGTCGGGCTCTGTCGGGCTCTGTCGGGCTCTGTCGGGCTCTACTGGGCTCTGTCGGGACCTGTCGGGCCCTGTCGGGCTCTGTCGGGCTCTGTCGGGCCCTGTCGGGCTCTGTCGGGCTCTGTCGGGCTCTGTCGGGCTCTACTGGGCCCTGTCGGGCCCTGTCGGGCTCTGTCGGGCTCTGTCGGGCTCTGTCGGGCTCAACTGGTCTCTGTCGGGCTCTGTCGGGTTCTGTCGGGCTCTGTCGGGCTCTGTCGGGGTCTGTCGGGCTCTACTGGGCTCTACTGGGCTCTGTCGGGCTCTGTCGGTCTCTACTGGGCCCTGTCGGGCTCTGTCGGGCTCTGTCGGGCCCTGTCGGGCTCTGTCGGGCTCTGTCGGGCTCTGTCGGGTTCTGTCGGGCTCTGTCGGGCTCTGTCGGGCTCTATCGGGCTCTTCTGGGCCCTGTCGGGCCCTGTCGGGCTCTGTCGGGCTCTGTCGGGCTCTGTCGGGCTCAACTGGTCTCTGTCGGCCTCTACTGGGCTCTACTGGGCTCTGTCGGGCTCTGTCGGGCTCTACTGGGCCCTGTCGGGCTCTGTCGGGCTCTGTCGGGCTCTGTCGGGCTCTACTGGGCTCTGTCGGGCTCTGTCGGGCTCTGTCGGGCTCTACTGGGCTCTGTCGGGCTCTGTCGGGCTCTGTCGGGCTCTACTGGGCCCTGTCGGGCTCTGTCGGGCCCTGTCGGGCTCTGTCGGGCTCTGTCGGGCCCTGTCGGGCCCTGTCGGGCTCTGTCGGGCCCTGTCGGGCTCTGTCGGGCTCTGTCGGGCTCTGTCGGGCTTTACTGGGCTCTGTCGGGCTCTGTCGGGCTCTGTCGGGCTCTGTTGGGCTCTACTGGGCCCTGTCGGGCTCTGTCGGGCTCTGTCGGGCCCTGTCGGGCTCTGTCGGGCTCTGTCGGGCCCTGTCGGGCCCTGTCGGGCTCTGTCGGGCCCTGTCGGGCTCTGTCGGGCTCTGTCGGGCTCTGTCGGGCTCTACTGGGCCCTGTCGGGCTCTGTCGGGCTCTGTCGGGTTCTGTTTGGCTCTGTTGGGCTCTGTCGGGCTCTACTGGGCTCTGTCGGGTTCTGTCGGGCTCTACTGGGCCCTGTCGGGCGCTGTCGGGCTCTGTCGGGCTCTGTCGGGCTCTACTGGGCCCTGTCGGGCTCTGTCGGGCTCTACTGGGCCCTGTTGGGCTCTGTCGGGCTCTGTCGGGCCCTGTCGGGCTCTGTCGGGCTCTGTCGGGCTCTGTCGGGCTCTACTGGTCCCTGTCGGGTTCTGTCGGGCTCTGTCAGGCTCTGTCGGGCTCTACTGGGCCCTGTCGGGCTCTGTCGGGCTCTGTCGGGCCCTGTCGGGCTCTGTCGGGCTCTGTCGGGCCCTCTCGGCTCTGTCGGGCTCTACTGGGCCCTGTCGGGCCCTGTCGGGCTCTGTCGGGCTCTGTCGGGCTCTGTCGGGCCCTGTCGGGCTCTGTCGGGCTCTGTCGGGCTCTGTCGGGCTCTACTGGGCCCTGTCGGACTCTGTCGGTCTCTGTCGGGCTCTGTCGGGCTCTGTCGGGCTCTGACGGGTTCTGTCGGGCTCTGTCGGGCTCTGTCGGGCTCTACTGGGCTCTGTCGGGCTCTGTCGGGCTCTACTGGGCCCTGTCGGGCCCTGTCGGGCCCTGTCGGGCTCTGTCGGGCTCTGTCGGGCCCTGTCGGGCTCTGTCGGGCTCTGTCGGGCCCTGTCGGGCTCTGTCGGGCTCTGTCGGGCTCTCTCGGGCTCTGTCGGGCTCTACTGGGCTCTGTCGGGCTCTGTCGGGCTCTGTCGGGCTCTGTCGGGCTCTACTGGGCCCTGTCGGGCTCTGTCAGGCTCTGTCGGGCCCTGTCTGGCTCTGTCGGGCTCTGTCGGGCTCTGTCGGGCCCTGTCGGGCTCTGTCGGGCCCTGTCGGGCCCTGTCGGGCTCTGTCAAGCTCTGTCGGGCTCTGTCGGGCTCTACTGGGTTCTGTCGGGCTCTACTGGGCTCTACTGGGCCCTGTCGGGCTCTGTCGGGCTCTGTCGGGCTCTGTCGGGCTCTACTGGGCTCTGTCGGGCCCTGTCTGGCCCTGTCGGGCTCTGTCGGGCTCTGTCGGGCCCTGTCGGGCTCTGTCGGGCTCTGTCGGGCTCTGTCGGGCTCTACTGGTCTCTGTCGGGCTCTGTCGGGCTCTGTCGGGCTCTGTCGGGCTCTGTCGGGCTCTCTCGGGCTCTACTGGTCTCTGTCGGGCTCTGTCGGGCCCTGTCGGGCTCTGTCGGGCTCTGTCGGGCTCTGTCGGGCTCTACTGGTCTCTGTCGGGCTCTGTCGGGCTCTGTCGGGCTCTGTCGGGCTCTGTCGGGCTCTACTGGGCCCTGTCGGGCCCTGTCGGGCTCTGTCGGGCTCTGTCGGGTTCTGTCGGGCTCTGTCGGGCTCTGTCGGGCTCTGTCGGGCTCAACTGGTCTCTGTCGGGCTCTGTCGGGTTCTGTCGGGCTCTGTCGGGCTCTGTCGGGCTCTACTGGGCTCTACTGGTCTCTGTCGGGCACTGTCGGTCTCTACTGGGCCCTGTCGGGCTCTGTCGGGCTCTGTCGGGCTCTACTGGGCTCTGTCGGGCCCTGTCGGGCCCTGTCGGGCTCTGTCGGGCTCTGTCGGGCCCTGTCGGGCTCTGTCGGGCTCTGTCGGGCTCTGTCGGGCTCTACTGGGCCCTGTCGGGCCCTGTCGGGCCCTGTCGGGCTCTGTCGGGCTCTGTCGGGCTCTGTCGGGCTCTACTGGGCTCTGTCGGGCCCTGTCGGGCCCTGTCGGGCTCTGTCGGGCTCTGTCGGGCCCTGTCGGGCCCTGTCGGGCTCTGTCGGGCTCTGTCGGGCTCTACTGGGCCCTGTCGGGCCCTGTCGGGCTCTGTCGGGCTCTGTCGGGCCCTGTCGGGCTCTGTCGGGCCCTGTCGGGCCCTGTCTGGCTCTGTCGGGCTCTGTCGGGCTCTGTCGGGCTCTACTGGGCCCTGTCGGGCTCTGTCGGGCTCTGTCGGGCTCTATCGGGCTCTACTGGGCCCTGTCGGGCTCTGTCGGGCTCTGTCGGGCCCTGTCGGTCCCTGTCGGGCTCTGTCAGGCTCTGTCGGGCTCTGTCGGGCTCTACTGGGCCCTGTCGGGCCCTGTCGGGCCCTGTCGGGCTCTGTCAGGCTCTGTCGGGCTCTGTCGGGCTCTGTCGGGCTCTGTCGGGCCCTGTCGGGCCCTGTCGGGCTCTGTCGGGCTCTGTCGGGCTCTACTGGTCTCTGTCGGGCTCTGTCAGGCTCTGTCGGGCTCTACTGGGCCCTGTCGGGCTCTGTCGGGCTCTGTCGGGCCCTGTCGGGCTCTGTCGGGCTCTGTCGGGCTCTGTCGGGCCCTGTCGGGCTCTGTCGGGCCCTGTCGGGCTCTGTCGGGCTCTTTCGGGCCCTGTCGGGCTCTGTCGGGCTCTGTCGGGCTCTGTCGGGCTCTACTGGGCCCTGTCGGGCTCTGTCGGGCTCTGTCGGGCCCTGTCGGGCTCTGTCGGGCTCTGTCGGGCTCTACTGGGCTCTGTCGGGCTCTGTCGGGCTCTGTCGGGCTCTACTGGGCCCTGTCGGGCGCTGTCGGGCTCTGTCGGGCTCTGTCGGGCTCTGTCGGGCTCTACTGGGCCCTGTCGGGTTCTGTCGGGCACTGTCGGGCTCTGTCGGGCTCTACTGGGCCCTGTCGAGCTCTGTCGGGCTCTGTCGGGCCCTGTCGGGCTCTGTCGGGCTCTGTCGGGCTCTGTCGGGCTCTGACTGGTTCTGTCGGGCTCTGTCGGGCTCTGTCGGGCTCTACTGGGCCCTGTCGGGCCCTGTCGGGCTCTGTCGGGCTCTGTCGGGCTCTGTCGGGTCCTGTCGGGCTCTGTCGGGCTCTGTCGGGCTCTGTCGGGCTCTACTGGGCCCTGTCGGGCCCTGTCGGGCTCTGTCGGGCTCTGTCGGGCTCTGTCGGGCTCTACTGGGCTCTGTCGGGCCCTGTCGGGCCCTGTCGGGCCCTGTCGGGCTCTGTCGGGCTCTGTCGGGCTCTACTGGGCCCTGTCGGGCTCTGTCGGGCTCTGTCGGGCCCTGTCGGGCTCTGTCGGGCTCTGTCGGGCCCTGTCGGGCTCTGTCGGGCTCTGTCGGGCTCTGTCGGGCTCTGTCGGGCTCTACTGGGCCCTGTCGGGCTCTGTCGGGCTCTGTCGGGCCCTGTCGGGCTCTGTCGGGCTCTGTCGGGCTCTGTCGGGCTCTACTGGGCTCTGTCGGGCTCTGTCAGGCTCTGTCGGGCTCTACTGGGCCCTGTCGGGCTCTGTCGGGCTCTGTCGGGCCCTGTCGGGCTCTGTCGGGCTCTGTCGGGCTCTGTCGGGCCCTGTCGGGCCCTGTCGGGCTCTGTCGGGCTCTGTCGGGCTCTACTGGGCTCTGTCGGGCTCTACTGGGCTCTACTGGGCCCTGTCGGTCTCTGTCGGGCTCTGTCGGGCTCTGTCGGGCTCTACTGGGCTCTGTCGGGACCTGTCGGGCCCTGTCGGGCTCTGTCGGGCTCTGTCGGGCCCTGTCGGGCTCTGTCGGGCTCTGTCGGGCTCTACTGGGCTCTGTCGGACTCTGTCGGGCTCTGTTGGGCTCTGTCGGGCTCTACTGGGCCCTGTCGGGCTCTGTCGGGTTCTGTCGGGCTCTGTCGGGCTCTGTCGGGCTCTGTCGGGCTCTACTGGGCTCTACTGGGCTCTGTCGGGCTCTGTCGGGCTCTACTGGGCCCTGTCGGGCTCTGTCGGGTTCTGTCGGGCTCTGTCGGGCTCTGTCGGGCCCTGTCGGGCTCTGTCGGGCTCTGTCGGGTTCTGTCGGGCTCTGTCGGGCTCTGTCGGGCTCTATCGGGCTCTTCTGGGCCCTGTCGGGCCCTGTCGAACTCTGTCGGGCTCTGTCGGGCTCTGTCGGGCTCAACTGGTCTCTGTCGGGCTCTACTGGGCTCTACTGGGCTCTGTCGGGCTCTGTCGGGCTCTACTGGGCCCTGTCGGGCCCTGTCGGGCCCTGTCGGGCTCTGTCGGGCTCTACTGGGCTCTGTCGGGCTCTGTCGGGCTCTGTCGGGCTCTACTGGGCCCTGTCGGGCTCTGTCGGGCCCTGTCGGGCCCTGTCGGGATCTGTCGGGCCCTGTCGGGCTCTGTCGGGCTCTGTCGTGCTCTGTCGGGTTCTACTGGGCTCTGTCGGGCTCTGTCGGGCTCTGTCGGGCTCTGTCGGGCTCTACTGGGCCCTGTCGGGCTCTGTCGGGCTCTGTCGGGCCCTGTCGGGCTCTGTCGGGCTCTGTCGGGCCCTGTCGGGCCCTGTCGGGCTCTGTCGGGCTCTGTCGGGCTCTGTCGGGCTCTGTCGGGCTCTACTGGGCCCTGTCGGGCTCTGTCGGGCTCTGTCGGGCTCTGTCGGGCCCTGTCGGGCTCTGTCAGGCTCTGTCGGGCCCTGTCGGGCTCTGTCGGGCTCTGTCGGGCTCTGTCGGGATCTACTGGGCTCTGTCGGGCTCTGTCGGGTTCTGTCGGGCTCTGTCGGGCTCTGTCGGGCTCTGTCGGGCTCTACTGGGCCCTGTCGGGCTCTGTCGGGTTCTGTCGGGCCCTGTCGGGCCCTGTCGGGCTCTGTCGGGCTCTGTCGGGCTCTACTGGGCCCTGTCGGGCCCTGTCGGGCTCTGTCGGGCTCTGTCGGGCCCTGTCGGTCCCTGTCGGGCTCTGTCGGGCTCTGTCGGGCTCTACTGGGCTCTGTCGGGCCCTGTCGGGCCCTGTCGGGCTCTGTCGGGCTCTGTCGGGCTCTACTGGGTTCTGTCGGGCTCTGTCGGGCTCTGTCGGGCTCTGTCGGGCTCTACTGGGCTCTACTGGGCTCTGTCGGGCTCTGTCGGGCTCTACTGGGCCCTGTCGGGCCCTGTCGGGCTCTGTCGGGCTCTGTCGGGCTCTGTCGGGCTCTGTCGGGTTCTGTCGGGCTCTACTGGGCCCTGTCGGGCCCTGTCGGGCCCTGTCGGGCTCTGTCGGGCTCTACTGGGCTCTGTCGGGCTCTACTGGGCTCTACTGGGCCCTGTCGGGCTCTGTCGGGCTCTGTCGGGCTCTACTGGGCTCTGTCGGGCTCTGTCGGGCTCTGTCGGGCCCTGTCGGGCTCTGTCGGGCTCTGTCGGGCCCTGTCGGGCTCTGTCGGGCTCTGTCGGGCTCTGTCGGGCTCTACTGGGCTCTACTGGGCTCTGTCGGGCTCTGTCGGGCTCTACTGGGCCCTGTCGGGCCCTGTCGGGCCCTGTCGGGCTCTGTCGGGCTCTACTGGGCTCTTTCGGGCTTTGTCGGGCTCTGTCGGCCTCTGTCGGGCTCTGTCGGGCTCTACTGGGCTCTGTCGGGATCTGTCAGGCTCTGTCGGGCTCTGTCGGGCTCTACTGGGCCCTGTCGGGCTCTGTCGGGCTCTGTCGGGCTCTGTTGGGCCCTGTCGGGCTCTGTCGGGCCCTGTCGGGCCCTGTCGGGCCCTGTCGGGCTCTGTCGGGCTCTGTCGGGCTCTGTCGGGCTCTACTGGGCTCTGTCGGTCTCTGTCGGGCTCTGTCGGGCCGTGTCGGGCTCTGTCGGGCTCTGTCGGGCCCTGTCGGGCTCTGTCGGGCTCTACTGGGCTCTGTCGGGCCCTGTCGGGCTCTGTCAGGCTCTGTCGGGCTCTGTCGGGCCCTGTCGGGCCCTGTCGGGCTCTGTCGGGCTCTACTGGGCTCTGTCGGGCTCTACTGGGCTCTACTGGGCCCTGTCGGTCTCTGTCGGGCTCTGTCGGGCTCTGTCGGGCTCTACTGGGCTCTGTCGGGCCCTGTCGGGCTCTGTCGGGATCTGTCGGGCCCTGTCGGGCTCTGTCGGGCTCTGTCAGGCTCTGTCGGGCCCTGTCGGGCCCTGTCGGGCTCTGTCGGGCTCTGTCGGGCTCTGTCGGGCTCTACTGGACCCTGTCGGGCCCTGTCGGGCTCTGTCGGGCTCTGTCGGGCTCTGTCGGGCTCTACTGGGCTCTGTCGGGCTCTGTCGGGCTCTGTCGGGTTCTGTCGGGCCCTGTCGGGCTCTGTCGGGCTCTGTCGGGCTCTACTGGGATCTAATGGGCTCTGTCGGGCTCTGTCGGGCTCTGTCGGGCTCTACTGTTCCCTGTCGGGCCCTGTCGGGCTCTGTCGGGCTCTGTTGGGCTCTGTCGGGCCCTGTCGGGCTCTGTCGGGCTCTGTCGGGCTCTACTGGGCTCTACTAGGGTTCTGTCGGGCTCTGTCGGGCTCTGTCGGGCCCTGTCGGGCTCTGTCGGGCTCTGTTGGGCTCTACTGGGCTCTACGGGGCTCTGTCGGGCCCTGTCGGGACCTGTCGGGCTCTGTCGGGCTCTGTCGGGCTCTACTGGGCTCTACTGGGCCCTGTCGGGCCCTGTCGGGCTCTGTCGGGCTCTATCAGGCTCTGTCGGGCCCTGTCGGGCTCTGTCGGGCTCTGTCGGGCTCTGTCGGGCTCTACTGGGCTCTGTCGGGCTCTGTCGGGTTCTGTCGGGCTTTGTCGGGCTCTGTCGGGCACTGTCGGGCTCTACTGGGCTCTGTCGGGCTCTGTCGGGCCCTGTCGGGCCCTGTCGGGCCCTGTCGGGCTCTGTCGGGCTTTGTCGGGCTCTGCCGGGCTCTACTGGGCCCTGTCGGGCTCTGTCGGGCTCTGTCGGGCCCTGTCGGGCCCTGTCGGGCTCTGTCGGGCTCTGTCGGGCTCTGTCGGGCTCTACTGGGCTCTGTCGGGCCCTGTCGGGCCCTGTCGGGCTCTGTTGGGCTCTGTCGGGCTCTACTGGGCTCTGTCGGTCTCTGTCGGGCTCTGTCGGTCTCTGTCGGGCTCTACTGGGCTCTACTGGGCTCTGTCGGGCTCTGTCGGGCTCTACTGGGCCCTGTCGGGCCCTGTCGGGCTCTGTCGGGCTCTGTCGGGCTCTGTCGGGCCCTGTCGGGCTCTGTCGGGCCCTGTCGGGCTCTGTCGGGCTCTGTCAGGCTCTGTCGGGCTCTACTGGGCTCTGTCTGGCTCTGTCGGGCCCTGTCGGGGCCTGTCGGGCTCTGTCGGGCTCTGTCGGGCTCTACTGGGCCCTGTCGGGCCCTGTCGGGCTCTGTCGGGCTCTGTCGGGCTCTGTCGGGCTCTACTGGGCTCTACTGGGCTCTGTCGGGCTCTGTCGGGCTCTACTGGGCTCTGTCGGGCTCTGTCGGGTTCTGTCGGGCTCTGTCGGGCTCTGTCGGGCTCTACTGGGCTCTGTCGGGCTCTGTCGGGCCCTGTTGGGCTCTGTCGGGCTCTGTCGGGCCCTGTCGGGCCCTGTCGGGCTCTGTCGGGCTCTGTCGGGCTCTGTCGGGCTCTACTGGGCTCTGTCGGGCTCTGTCGGGCCCTGTCGGGCTCTGTCGGGCCCTGTCGGGCTCTGTCGGGCTCTGTCGGGCTCTACTGGGCCCTGTCGGGCCCTGTCGGGCTCTGTCGGGCTCTGTCGGGCCCTGTCGGGCCCTGTTGGGCTCTGTCGTGCTCTGTCGGGCTCTGTCGGGCTCTACTGGGCCCTGTCGGGCCCTGTCGGGCTCTGTCGGGCTCTGTCGGGCCCTGTCAGGCTCTGTCGGGCTCTGTCGGGCTCTACTGGGCCCTGTCGGGCCCTGTCGGGCCCTGTCGGGCTCTGTCGGGCTCTGTCGGGCTCTGTCGGGCTCTACTGGGCTCTGTCGGGCTCTGTCGGGTTCTGTCGGGCTCTGTCGGGCTCTGTCGGGCTCTGTCGGGCTCGACTGGGCTCTGTCGGGCTCTGTCGGGCCCTGTCGGGCTCTGTCTGGCTCTACTGGGCTCTACTGTTCCCTGTCGGGCCCTGTCGGGCTCTGTCGGGCTCTGTCGTTTTCTACTGGGCCCTGTCGGGCTCTGTCGGGCCCTGTCGGGCCCTGTCGGGCTCTGTCGGGCTCTGTCGAGCTCTGTCGGGCTCTACTGGGCTCTGTCAGGCTCTGTCGGGCTCTACTGGGCCCTGTCGGGCCCTATCGGGCTCTGTCGGGCTCTGTCGGGCCCTGTCGGGCTCTGTCGGGCTCTGTCGGGCTCTGTCGGGCTTCACTGGGCCCTGTCGGGCCCTGTCGGGCTCTGTCGGGCCCTGTCGGGCCCTGTCGGGCCCTGTCGGGCTCTGTCGGGCTCTGTCGGGCTCTGTCGGGCTCTACTAGGCTCTGACGGGCTCTGTCGGGCCCTGTCGGGCTCTGTCGGGCTCTGTCGGGCTCTCTCGGGCTCTCTCGGGCTCTGTCGGGCTCTACTGGGCTAAACTGGGCTCTGCAGGGCCCTGTCGGGCCCTGTCGGGCTCTGTCGGGCTCTGTCGGGCTCTACTGGGATCTGTCGGGCTCTGTCGGGGTCTACTGGGCTAAACTGGGCTCTGTCGGGCCCTGTCGGGACCTGTGGGGCTCTGTCGGGCTCTGTCGGCCTCTGTCGGGCTCTGTCGGGCTCTACTGGGCTCTACTGGGCTCTGTCGGGCTCTGTCGGGCCCTGTCGGGCTCTGTCGGGCTCTGACGGGCCCTGTCGGGCTCTGTCGGGCTCCGTCGGGCCCTGTCGGGCCCTGTCGGGCCCTGTCGGGCTCCGTCGGGCTCTGTCGGGCCCTGTCGGGCTCTGTCGGGCCCTGTCGGGCCCTGTCGGGCCCTGTCGGGCTCTGTTGGGCCCTGTCGGGCCCTGTCGGGCTCTGTCGGGCTCTGTCGGGCTCTACTGGGCTCTACTGGGCTCTGTCGGGCTCTGTCGGGCTCTGTCGGGCTCTACTGGGCTCTACTGGGCTCTGTCGGGCTCTGTCGGGCCCTGTCGGGCCCTGTCGGGCCCTGTCGGGCCCTGTCGGGCTCTATCGGGCTCTGTCGGGTTCTGTTGGGCCCTGTCGGGCTCTGTCGGGCTCTGTCGGGCTCTACTGGGTTCTAATGGGCTCTGTCGGGCTCTGTCGGGCTCTGTCGGGCTCTACTGTTCCCTGTCGGGCCCTGTCGGGCTCTGTCGGGCTCTGTTGGGCTCTGTCGGGCCCTGTCGGGCCCTGTCGGGCTCTGTCGGGCTCTGTCGGGCTCTGTCGGGCTCTACTGGGCTCTACTGTTCCCTGTCGGGCTCTGTCGGGCTCTGTCGGGCCCTGTCAGGCCCTGTCGGGCTCTGTCGGGCTCTGTCGGGCTCTACTGGGCTCTACTGGGCCCTGACGGGCCCTGTCGGGCTCTGTCGGGCTCTATCGGGCTCTGTCGGGCCCTGTCGGGCTCTGTCGGGCTCTGTCGGGCTCTGTCGGGCTCTACTGGGCTCTGTCGGGCTCTGTCGGGTTCTGTCGGGCTCTGTCGGGCTCTGTCGGGCACTGTCGGGCTCTACTGGGCTCTGTCAGGCCCTGTCGGGCCCTGTCAGGCCCTGTCGGGCTCTGTCGGGCTCTGTCGGGCTCTACTGGGCCCTGTCGGGCCCTGTCGGGCTCTGTCGGGCTCTGTCGGGCCCTGTCGGGCCCTGTCGGGCTCTGTCGGGCTCTGTCGGGCTCTGTCGGGCTCTACTGGGCTCTGTCAGGCCCTGTCGGGCCCTGTCGGGCTCTGTCGGGCTCTGTCGGGCTCTACTGGGCTCTGTCGGGCTCTGTCGGGCTCTGTCGGGCTCTGTCGGGCTCTACTGGGCTCTACTCGGCTCTGTCGGGCTCTACTGGGCTCTACTGGGCTCTGTCGGGCCCTGTCGGGCTCTGTCGGGCTCTGTCGGGCCCTGTAGGGCCCTGTCGGGCTCTGTCGGGCCCTGTCGGGCCCTGTCGGGCTCTTTCGGGCTCTGTCGGGCTCTGTCGGGCTCTGTCGGGCTCTACTGGGCCCTGTCGGGCTCTTTCGGGCTCTGTCGGGCCCTGTCGGGCTCTGTCGGGCTCTGTCGGGCTCTATCGGGCCCTGTCGGGCCCTGTCGGGCTCTGTCGGGCTCTGTCGGGCCCTGTCGGGCCCTGTCGGGCTCTGTCGGGCCCTGTCGGGCTCTGTCGGGCTCTGTCGGGCTCTGTCGGGCCCTGTCGGGCTCTGTCGGGCTCTGTCGGGCTCTGTCAGGCTCTCCTGGGCTCTACTGTTCCCTGTCGGGCCCTGTCGGGCCCTGTCGGGCCCTGTCGGGCTCTGTCGGGCTCTACTGGGCTCTGTCGGGCTCTGTCGGGCTCTACAGGGCTCTGTCGGGCCCTGTCGGGCTCTGTCGGGCCCTGTCGGGCCCTGTCGGGCCCTGTCGGGCTCTGTCGGGCTCTGTCGGGCTCTACTGGGTTCTGTCGGGCTCTGTCGGGCCCTGTCGGGCTCTGTCGGGCTCTGTCGGGGTTTACTGGGCTAAACTGGGCTCTGTCGGGCCCTGTCGGGCTCTCTCGGGCTCTCTCGGGCTCTGTCGGGCTCTACTGGGCTAAACTGGGCTCTGTCGGGCCCTGTCGGGCCCTGTCGGGCTCTGTCGGGCTCTGTCGGGATCTACTGGGATCTGTCGGGCTCTGTCGGGCTCTACTGGGCTAAACTGGGCTCTGTCGGGCCCTGTCGGGACCTGTGGGGCTCTGTCGGGCTCTGTCGGGCTCTGTCGGGCTCTGTCGGGCTCTACTGGGCTCTACTGGGCTCTGTCGGGCTCTGTCGGGCCCTGTCGGGCTCTGTCGGGCTCTGACGGGCTCTACTGGGCTCTGTCGGGCTCTGTCGGGCCCTGTCGGGCTCTGTCGGGCTCTGTCGGGCCCTGTCGGGCCCTGTCGGACCCTGTCGGGCTCCGTCGGGCTCTGTCGGGCCCTGTCGGGCCCTGTCGGGCGCTGTCGGGCTCTGTCGGGCCCTGTCGGGCCCTGTCGGGCTCTGTCGGGCCCTGTCGGGCTCTGTCGGGCTCTGTCAGGCTCTGTCGGGCTCTACTGGGCTCTGTCTGGCTCTGTCGGGCCCTGTCGGGGCCTGTCGGGCTCTGTCGGGCTTTGTCGGGCTCTACTGGGCCCTGTCGGGCCCTGTCGGGCTCTGTCGGGCTCTGTCGGGCTCTGTCGGGCTCTACTGGGCTCTACTGGGCTCTGTCGGGCTCTGTCGGGCTCTACTGGGCTCTGTCGGGCTCTGTCGGGTTCTGTCGGGCTCTGTCGGGCTCTGTCGGGCTCTACTGGGCTCTGTCGGGCTCTGTCGGGCCCTGTCGGGCTCTGTCGGGCGCTGTCGGGCTCTGTCGGGCTCTGTCGGGCCCTGTCGGGCCCTGTCGGGCTCTGTCGGGCCCTGTCGGGCTCTGTCGGGCCCTGTCGGGCTCTGTCGGGCTCTGTCGGGCCCTGTCGGGCCCTGTCGGGCTCTGTCGGGCTCTGTCGGGCTCTGTCGGGCTCTACTGGGCTCTGTCGGGCTCTGTCGGGACCTGTCGGGCTCTGTCGGGCCCTGTCGGGCTCTGTCGGGCTCTGTCGGGCTCTGTCGGGCTCTACTGGGCTCTGTCGGGCTCTGTCGGGCTCTGTCGGGCTCTACTGGGCCCTGTCGGGCTCTGTCGGGCTCTGTCGGGCCCTGTCGGGCCCTGTCGGGCTCTGTCGGGCTCTGTCGGGCTCTGTCGGGCTCTACTGGGCCCTGTCGGGCCCTGTCGGGCTCTGTCGGGCTCTGTCGGGCCCTGTCAGGCTCTGTCGGGCTCTGTCGGGCTCTACTGGGCCCTGTCGGGCCCTGTCGGGCCCTGTCGGGCTCTGTCGGGCTCTGTCGGGCTCTGTCGGGCTCTACTGGGCTCTGTCGGGCTCTGTCGGGTTCTGTCGGGCTCTGTCGGGCTCTGTCGGGCTCTGTCGGGCTCTGTCGGGCTCGACTGGGCTCTACTGTTCCCTGTCGGGCCCTGTCGGGCTCTGTCGGGCTCTGTCGTTTTCTACTGGGCCCTGTCGGGCTCTGTCGGGCTCTGTCGGGCCCTGTCGGGCCCTGTCGGGCTCTGTCGGGCTCTGTCGGGCTCTGTCGGGCTCTACTGGGCTCTGTCCGGCTCTGTCGGGCTCTACTGGGCCCTGTCGGGCCCTATCGGGCTCTGTCGGGCTCTGTCGGGCCCTGTCGGGCTCTGTCGGGCTCTGTCGGGCTCTGTCGGGCTCTGTCGGGCTTTACTGGGCTCTGTCGGGCTCCGTCGGGCTCTGTCGGGCCCTGTCGGGCCCTGTCGGGCCCTGTCGGGCTCTGTCGGGCCCTGTCGGGCCCTGTCGGGCTCTGTCGGGCCCTGTCGGGCCCTGTCGGGCTCTGTCGGGCTCTGTCGGGCTCTACTGGCCTCTACTGGGCTCTGTCGGGCTCTGTCGGGCTCTGTCGGGCTCTACTGGGCTCTACTGGGCTCTGTCGGGCCCTGTCGGGCCCTGTCGGGCCCTGTCGGGCTCTGTCGGGCCCTGTCGGGCCCTGTCGGGCCCTGTCGGGCTCTGTCGGGCTCTGTCGGGTTCTGTCGGGCCCTGTCGGGCTCTGTCGGGCTCTGTCGGGCTCTAGTGGGCTCTAATGGGCTCTGTCGGGTTCTGTCGGGCTCTGTCGGGCTCTACTGTTCCCTGTCGGGCCCTGTCGGGCTCTGTCGGGCTCTGTTGGGCTCTGTCGGGCCCTGTCGGGCTCTGTCGGGCTCTGTCGGGCTCTACTGGGCTCTACTGGGCTCTGTCGGGCTCTGTCGGGCTCTGTCGGGCCCTGTCGGGCTCTGTCGGGCTCTGTCGGGCTCTACTGGGCTCTACGGGGCTCTGTCGGGCTCTGTCGGGCTCTGTCGGGCTCTACTGGGCTCTACTGTTCCCTGTCGGGCTCTGTCGGGCTCTGTCGGGCCCTGTCGGGCCCTGTCGGGCTCTGTCGGGCTCTGTCGGGCTCTACTGGGCTCTACTGGGCCCTGTCGGGCCCTGTCGGGCTCTGTCGGGCTCTATCGGGCCCTGTCGGGTCCTGTCGGGCTCTGTCGGGCTCTGTCGGGCTCTGTCGGGCTCTACTGGGCTCTGTCGGGCTCTGTCGGGTTCTGTCGGGCTCTGTCGGGCTCTGTCGGGCACTGTCGGGCTCTACTGGGCTCTGTCGGGCCCTGTCGGGCCCTGTCGGGCCCTGTCGGGCTCTGTCGGGCTCTGTCGGGCTCTGTCGGGCTCTACTGGGCCCTGTCGGGCCCTGTCGGGCTCTGTCGGGCCCTGTCGGGCCCTGTCGGGCTCTGTCGGGCTCTGTCGGGCTCTGTCGGGCTCTACTGGGCTCTGTCGGGCCCTGTTGGGCCCTGTCGGGCTCTGTCGGGCTCTACTGGGCTCTGTCGGGCTCTGTCGGGCTCTGTCGGGCTCTACTGGGCTCTACTGGGCTCTGTCGGGCTCTGTCGGGCTCTACTGGGCCCTGTCGGGCCCTGTCGGGCTCTGTCGGGCTCTGTCGGCCTCTGTCGGGCTCTGTCGTGTTCTGTCGGGCTCTACTGGGCCCTGTCGGGCCCTGTCGGGCCCTGTCGGGCTCTTTCGGGCTCTACTGGGCCCTGTCGGGCCCTGTCGGGCCCTGTCGGGCTCTGTCGGGCTCTGTCGGGCTCTACTGGGCTCTACTGGGATCTGTCGGGCTCTGTCGGGCTCTACTGGGCCCTGACGGGCCCTGTCGGGCCCTGTCGGGCTCTGTCGGGCTCTGTCGGGCTCTGTCGGGCTCTACTGGGCTCTGTCGGGCTCTGTCGGGCTCTGTCGGGCCCTGTCGGGCTCTGTCGGGCTCTGTCGGGCTCTGTCGGGCTCTACTGGGCTCTACTGGGCTCTGTCGGGCTCTGTCGGGCTCTACTGGGCCCTTTCGGGCCCTGTCGGGCCCTGTCGGGCTCTGTCGGGCTCTGTCAGGCTCTGTCGGGCCCTGTCGGGCCCTGTCGGGCCCTGTCGGGCTCTGTCGGGCTCTGTCGGGCTCTGTCGGGCTCTGTCGGGCTCTACTGGGCTCTGTCGGGCTCTGTCGGGCTCTGTCGGGCCCTGTCGGGCTCTGTCGGGCTCTGTCGGGCTCTACTGGGCTCTGTCGGGCTCTGTCGGGCCCTGTCGGGCTCTGTCGGGCTCTACTGGGCTCTACTGGGCTCTGTCGGGCTCTGTCGGGCTCTACTGGGCCCTGTCGGGCCCTGTCGGTCCCTGTCGGGCTCTGTCGGGCTCTACTGGGCTCTTTCGGGCTTTGTCGGGCTCTGTCGGGCTCTGTCGGGCTCTGTCGGGCTCTACTGGGCTCTGTCGGGATCTGTCAGGCTCTGTCGGGCTCTGTCGGGCTCTACTGGGCCCTGCCGGGCTCTGTCGGGATCTGTCAGGCTCTGTCGGGCTCTACTGGGCTCTACTGGGCTCTGTCGGGCTCTGTCGGGCTCTACTGGGCTCTGTCGGGCTCTGTCGGGCTCTGTCGGGCTCTACTGGGCTCTGTCGGGCTCTGTCGGGCTCTGTCGGGCTCTACTGGGCTCTACTGGGCTCTGTCGGGCTCTGTCGGGCTCTACTGGGCTCTGTCGGGCTCTGTCGGGCCCTGTCGGGCCCTTTCGGGCTCTGTCGGGCCCTGTCGGGCTCTGTCGGGCTCTGTCGGGCTCTGTCGGGCTCTACTGGGCCCTGTCGGGCTCTGTCGGGCTCTGTCGGGCCCTGTCGGGCTCTGTCGGGCTCTGTCAGGCTCTGTCGGGCTCTACTGGGCTCTGTCTGGCTCTGTCGGGCCCTGTCGGGCCCTGTCGGGCTCTGTCGGGCTCTGTTGGGCTCTGTCGGGCTCTACTGGGCCCTGTCGGGCCCTGTCGGGCTCTGTCGGGCTCTGTCGGGCTCTGTCGGGCTCTACTGGTCTCTGTCGGCCTCTGTCGGGTTCTGTCGGGCTCTGTCGGGCTCTGTCGGGCTCTGTCGGGCTCTACTGCGCTCTACTGGGCTCTGTCGGGCTCTGTCGGGCTCTACTGGGCTCTGTCGGGCTCTGTCGGGTTCTGTCGGGCTCTGTCGGGCTCTGTCGGGCTCTACTGGGCTCTGTCGGGCTCTGTCGGGCCCTGTCGGGCTCTGTCGGGCTCTGTCGGGCCCTGTCGGGCTCTGTCGGGCTCTGTCGGGCCCTGTCGGGCTCTGTCGGGCTCTGTCGGGCTCTACTGGGCTCTACTGGGCCCTGTCGGGCCCTGTCGGGCTCTGTCGGGCTCTATCGGGCTCTGTCGGGCCCTGTCGGGCTCTGTCGGGCTCTGTCGGGCTCTGTCGGGCTCTACTGGGCTCTGTCGGGCTCTGTCGGGTTCTGTCGGGCTCTGTCGGGCTCTGTCGGGCACTGTCGGGCTCTACTGGGCTCTGTCGGGCCCTGTCGGGCCCTGTCGGGCCCTGTCGGGCTCTGTCGGGCTCTGTCGGGCTCTGTCGGGCTCTGTCGGGCCCTGTTGGGCCCTGTCGGGCTCTGTCGGGCTCTGTCGGGCTCTGTCGGGCTCTACTGGGCTCTGTCGGGCCCTGTCGGGCCCTGTCGGGCTCTGTCGGGCTCTGTCGGGCTCTACTGGGCTCTGTCGGGCTCTGTCGGGCTCTGTCGGGCTCTGTCGGGCTCTACTGGGCTCTACTGGGCTCTGTCGGGCTCTGTCGGGCTCTACTGGGCCCTGTCGGGCCCTGTCGGGCCCTGTCGGGCCCTGTCGGGCTCTGTCGGGCTCTACTGGGCCCTGTCGGGCCCTGTCGGGCTCTGTCGGGCTCTGTCGGGCTCTACTGGGCTCTACTGGATTCTTTTGGGCTCTGTCGGGCTCTACTGGGCCCTGTCGGGCTCTGTCGGGCCCTGTCGGGCCCTGTCGGGCTCTGTCGGGCTCTGTTGGGCCCTGTCGGGCCCTGTCGGGCTCTGTCGGGCTCTGTCGGGCTCTGTCGGGCTCTACTGGGCTCTGTCGGGCCCTGTCGGGCCCTGTCGGGCTCTGTCGGGCTCTACTGGGCTCTACTGGGCTCTGTCGGGCTCTGTCGGGCTCTACTGGGCCCTGTCGGGCCCTGTCGGGCTCTGTCGGGCTCTGTCGGGCTCTGTCGGGTTCTGTCAGGCTCTACTGGGCCCTGTCGGGCCCTGTCGGGCCCTGTCGGGCTCTGTCGGGCTCTACTGGGCCCTGTCGGGCCCTGTCGGGCTCTGTCGGGCTCTGTCGGGCTCTACTGGGCTCTACTGGGCTCTGTCGGGCTCTGTCGGGCTCTACTGGGCCCTGTCGGGCCCTGTCGGGCCCTGTAGGGCTCTGTCGGGCTCTGTCGGGCTCTACTGGGCTCTGTCGGGCTCTGTCGGGCCCTGTCGGGCTCTGTCGGGCTCTACTGGGCTCTGTCGGGCTCTGTCGGGCTCTACTGGGCTCTACTGGGCTCTGTCGGGCTCTGTCGGGCTCTACTGGGCTCTTTCGGGCTTTGTCGGGCTCTGTCGGGCTCTGTCGGGCTCTGTCGGGCTCTACTGGGCTCTGTCGGGATCTGTCAGGCTCTGTCGGGCTCTGTCGGCCTCTATTGGGCCCTGTCGGGCTCTGTCGGGCTCTGTCGGGCTCTGTTGGGCCCTGTCGGGCTCTGTCGGGCCCTGTCGGGCCCTGTCGGGCTCTGTCGGGCTCTGTCGGGCTCTGTCGGGCTCTACTGGGCTCTGTCGGGCTCTGTCGGGCTCTGTCGGGCTCTGTCGGGCTCTACTGGGCCCTGTCGGGCTCTGTCGGGCTCTGTCGGGCTCTGTCGGGCCCTGTCGGGCTCTGTCGGGCTCTGTCGGGTTCTGACGGGCCCTGTCGGGCCCTGTCGGGCTCTGTCGGGCTCTGTCGGGCTCTGTCGGGCTCTACTGGGCTCTACTGGGCTCTGTCGGGCTCTGTCGGGCTCTACTGGGCCCTGTCGGGCCCTGTCGGACCCTGTCGGGCTCTGTCGGGCTCTACTGGGCTCTTTCGGGCTTTGTCGGGCTCTGTCGGGCTCTACTGGGCTCTGTTGGGATCTGTCAGGTTCTGTCGGGCTCTGTCGGGCTCTACTGGGCCCTGTCGGGCTCTGTGGGGCTCTGTCGGGCTCTGTTGGGCCCTGTCGAGCTCTGTCGGGCTCTGTCGGGCCCTGTCGGGCCCTGTCGGGCTCTGTCGGGCTCTGTCGGGCTCTGTCGGGCTCTACTGGGCCCTGTCGGGCCCTGTCGGGCCCTGTCGGGCTCTGTCGGGCTCTGTCGGGCTCTACTGGGCTCTACTGGGATCTGTCGGGCTCTGTCGGGCTCTACTGGGCCCTGACGAGCCCTGTCGGGCCCTGTCGGGCTCTGTCGGGCTCTGTCGGGCTCTGTCGGGCTCTACTGGGCTCTGTCGGGCTCTGTTGGGCTCTGTCGGGCCCTGTCGGTCTCTGTCGGGCTCTGTCGGGCCCTGTCGGGCTCTGTCGGGCTCTGTCGGGCTCTGTCGGGCTCTACTGGGCTCTACTGGGCTCTGTCGGGCTCTGTCGGGCTTTACTGGGCCCTTTCGGGCCCTGTCGGGCCCTGTCGGGCTCTGTCGGGCTCTACTGGGCTCTTTCGGGCTTTGTCGGGCTCTGTCGGGCTCTGTCGGGCTCTGTCGGGCTCTACTGGGCTCTGTCGGGATCTGTCAGGCTCTGTCGGGCTCTGTCGGGCTCTACTGGGCCCTGTCGGGCTCTGTCGGGCTCTGTCGGGCTCTGTTGGGCCCTGTCGGGCTCTGTCGGGCTCTGTCGGGCCCTGTCGGGCCCTGTCGGGCTCTGTCGGGCTCTGTCGGGCTCTGTCGGGCTCTACTGGGCTCTGTCGGAATCTGTCGGGCTCTGTCGGGCTCTGTCGGTCTCTACTGGGTCCTGTCGGGCTCTGTCGGGCTCTGTCGGGCCCTGTCGGGCTCTGTCAGGCTCTGTCGGGCCCTGTCGGGCCCTGTCGGGCCCTGTCGGGCTCTGTCGGGCTCTGTCGGGCTCTGTCGGGCTCTACTGGGCTCTGTCGGGCTCTGTCGGGCTCGGTCGGGCCCTGTCGGGCTCTGTCGGGCTCTGTCGGGCTCTACTGGGCTCTGTCGGGCTCTGTCGGGCCCTGTCGGGCTCTGTCGGGCTCTACTGGGCTCTACTGGGCTCTGTCGGGCTCTGTCGGGCTCTACTGGGCCCTGTCGGGCCCTGTCGGGCCCTGTCGGGCTCTGTCGGGCTCTACTGGGCTCTTTCGGGCTTTGTCGGGCTCTGTCGGGCTCTGTCGGGCTCTGTCGGGCTCTACTGGGCTCTGTCGGGATCTGTCAGGCTCTGTCGGGCTCTGTCGGACTCTACTGGGCTCTACTGGGCTCTGTCGGGCTCTGTCGGGCTCTACTGGGCTCTGTCGGGCTCTGTCGGGCTCTGTCGGGCTCTACTG
This sequence comes from Caloenas nicobarica, assembly GCF_036013445.1. Taxonomy (NCBI): domain Eukaryota; kingdom Metazoa; phylum Chordata; class Aves; order Columbiformes; family Columbidae; genus Caloenas; species Caloenas nicobarica. The sequence continues at coordinate 117,633 of NW_027017205.1, forward strand.
GGCTCTGTCGGGCTCTGTCGGGCTCTGTCGGGCTCTACTGGGCTCTACTGGGCTCTGTCGGGCTCTGTCGGGCTCTACTGGGCTCTGTCGGGCTCTGTCGGGCCCTGTCGGGCCCTTTCGGGCTCTGTCGGGCCCTGTCGGGCTCTGTCGGGCTCTGTCGGGCTCTGTCGGGCTCTGTCGGGCTCTACTGGGCCCTGTCGGGCTCTGTCGGGCTCTGTCGGGCCCTGTCGGGCTCTGTCGGGCTCTGTCAGGCTCTGTCGGGCTCTACTGGGCTCTGTCTGGCTCTGTCGGGCCCTGTCGGGCCCTGTCGGGCTCTGTCGGGCTCTGTTGGGCTCTGTCGGGCTCTACTGGGCCCTGTCGGGCCCTGTCGGGCCCTGTCGGGCTCTGTCGGGCTCTGTCGGGCTCTGTCGGGCTCTACTGGTCTCTGTCGGCCTCTGTCGGGTTCTGTCGGGCTCTGTCGGGCTCTGTCGGGCTCTGTCGGGCTCTACTGGGCTCTACTGGGCTCTGTCGGGCTCTGTCGGGCTCTACTGGGCTCTGTCGGGCTCTGTCGGGTTCTGTCGGGCTCTGTCGGGCTCTGTCGGGCTCTACTGGGCTCTGTCGGGCTCTGTCGGGCCCTGTCGGGCTCTGTCGGGCTCTGTCGGGCCCTGTCGGGCCCTGTCGGGCTCTGTCGGGCTCTGTCGGGCCCTGTCGGGCTCTGTCGGGCTCTGTCGGGCCCTGTCGGGCTCTGTCGGGCTCTGTCGGGCTCTACTGGGCTCTACTGGGCCCTGTCGGGCCCTGTCGGGCTCTGTCGGGCTCTATCGGGCTCTGTCGGGCCCTGTCGGGCTCTGTCGGGCTCTGTCGGGCTCTGTCGGGCTCTACTGGGCTCTGTCGGGCTCTGTCGGGTTCTGTCGGGCTCTGTCGGGCTCTGTCGGGCACTGTCGGGCTCTACTGGGCTCTGTCGGGCCCTGTCGGGCCCTGTCGGGCCCTGTCGGGCCCTGTCGGGCTCTGTCGGGCTCTGTCGGGCTCTACTGGGCCCTGTCGGGCTCTGTCGGGCTCTGTCGGGCCCTGTCGGGCCCTGTCGGGCTCTGTCGGGCTCTGTCGGGCTCTGTCGGGCTCTACTGGGCTCTGTCGGGCCCTGTCGGGCCCTGTCGGGCTCTGTCGGGCTCTGTCGGGCTCTACTGGGCTCTGTCGGGCTCTGTCGGGCTCTGTCGGGCTCTACTGGGCTCTACTGGGCTCTGTCGGGCTCTGTCGGGCTCTACTGGGCCCTGTCGGGCCCTGTCGGGCCCTGTCGGGCCCTGTCGGGCTCTGTCGGGCTCTACTGGGCCCTGTCGGGCCCTGTCGGGCTCTGTCGGGCTCTGTCGGGCTCTACTGGGCTCTACTGGGTTCTTTTGGGCTCTGTCGGGCTCTACTGGGCCCTGTCGCGCTCTGTCGGGCCCTGTCGGGCCCTGTCAGGACCTGTCGGGACCTGTCGGGCTCTGTCGGGCCCTGTCGGGCCCTGTCGGGCTCTGTCGGGCTCTGTCGGGCTCTGTCGGGCTCTACTGGGCTCTGTCGGGCCCTGTCGGGCCCTGTCGGGCTCTGTCGGGCTCTACTGGGCTCTACTGGGCTCTGTCGGGCTCTGTCGGGATCTACTGGGCCCTGTCGGGCTCTGTCGGGCTCTGTCGGGCTCTGTCGGGCTCTGTCGGGCTCTGTCGGGTTCTGTCAGGCTCTACTGGGCCCTGTCGGGCCCTGTCGGGCCCTGTCGGGCTCTGTCGGGCTCTACTGGGCCCTGTCGGGCCCTGTCGGGCTCTGTCGGGCTCTGTCGGGCTCTACTGGGCTCTACTGGGCTCTGTCGGGCTCTGTCGGGCTCTACTGGGCCCTGTCGGGCCCTGTCGGGCCCTGTCGGGCTCTGTCGGGCTCTGTCGGGCTCTACTGGGCTCTGTCGGGCTCTGTCGGGCCCTGTCGGGCCCTGTCGCGCTCTGTCGGGCTCTGTCGGGCTCTACTGGGCTCTACTAGGCTCTGTCGGGCTCTGTCGGGCTCTACTGGGCTCTACTGGGCTCTGTCGGGCTCTGTCGGGCTCTACTGGGCTCTTTCGGGCTTTGTCGGGCTCTGTCGGGCTCTGTCGGGCTCTGTCGGGCTCTACTGGGCTCTGTCGGGATCTGTCAGGCTCTGTCGGGCTCTGTCGGCCTCTATTGGGCCCTGTCGGGCTCTGTCGGGCTCTGTCGGGCTCTGTCGGGCTCTGTCGGGCTCTGTCGGGCTCTACTGGGCTCTGTCGGGCTCTGTCGGGCTCTGTCGGGCCCTGTCGGTCTCTGTCGGGCTCTGTCGGGCCCTGTCGGGCTCTGTCGGGCTCTGTCGGGCTCTGTCGGGCTCTACTGGGCTCTACTGGGCTCTGTCGGGCTCTGTCGGGCTCTACTGGGCCCTTTCGGGCCCTGTCGGGCCCTGTCGGGCTCTGTCGGGCTCTACTGGGCTCTTTCGGGCTTTGTCGGGCTCTGTCGGGCTCTGTCGGGCTCTGTCGGGCTCTACTGGGCTCTGTCGGGATCTGTCAGGCTCTGTCGGGCTCTGTCGGGCTCTACTGGGCCCTGTCGGGCTCTGTCGGGCTCTGTCGGGCTCTGTTGGGCCCTGTCGGGCTCTGTCGGGCTCTGTCGGGCCCTGTCGGGCCCTGTCGGGCTCTGTCGGGCTCTGTCGGGCTCTGTCGGGCTCTACTGGGCTCTGTCGGAATCTGTCGGGCTCTGTCGGGCTCTGTCGGTCTCTACTGGGTCCTGTCGGGCTCTGTCGGGCTCTGTCGGGCCCTGTCGGGCTCTGTCAGGCTCTGTCGGGCCCTGTCGGGCCCTGTCGGGCCCTGTCGGGCTCTGTCGGGCTCTGTCGGGCTCTGTCGGGCTCTACTGGGCTCTGTCGGGCTCTGTCGGGCTCGGTCGGGCCCTGTCGGGCTCTGTCGGGCTCTGTCGGGCTCTACTGGGCTCTGTCGGGCTCTGTCGGGCCCTGTCGGGCTCTGTCGGGCTCTACTGGGCTCTACTGGGCTCTGTCGGGCTCTGTCGGGCTCTACTGGGCCCTGTCGGGCCCTGTCGGGCCCTGTCGGGCTCTGTCGGGCTCTACTGGGCTCTTTCGGGCTTTGTCGGGCTCTGTCGGGCTCTGTCGGGCTCTGTCGGGCTCTACTGGGCTCTGTCGGGATCTGTCAGGCTCTGTCGGGCTCTGTCGGGCTCTACTGGGCTCTACTGGGCTCTGTCGGGCTCTGTCGGGCTCTACTGGGCTCTGTCGGGCTCTGTCGGGCTCTGTCGGGCTCTACTGGGCTCTGTCGGGCTCTGTCGGGCTCTGTCGGGCTCTACTGGGCTCTGCTGGGCTCTGTCGGGCTCTGTCGGGCTCTACTGGGCTCTGTCGGGCTCTGTCGGGCCCTGTCGGGCCCTTTCGGGCTCTGTCGGGCCCTGTCGGGCTCTGTCGGGCTCTGTCGGGCTCTGTCGGGCTCTGTCGGGCTCTACTGGGCCCTGTCGGGCTCTGTCGGGCTCTGTCGGGCCCTGTCGGGCTCTGTCGGGCTCTGTCAGGCTCTGTCGGGCTCTACTGGGCTCTGTCTGGCTCTGTCGGGCCCTGTCGGGCCCTGTCGGGCTCTGTCGGGCTCTGTTGGGCTCTGTCGGGCTCTACTGGGCCCTGTCGGGCCCTGTCGGGCCCTGTCGGGCTCTGTCGGGCTCTGTCGGGCTCTGTCGGGCTCTACTGGTCTCTGTCGGCCTCTGTCGGGTTCTGTCGGGCTCTGTCGGGCTCTGTCGGGCTCTGTCGGGCTCTACTGGGCTCTACTGGGCTCTGTCGGGCTCTGTCGGGCTCTACTGGGCTCTGTCGGGCTCTGTCGGGTTCTGTCGGGCTCTGTCGGGCTCTGTCGGGCTCTACTGGGCTCTGTCGGGCTCTGTCGGGCCCTGTCGGGCTCTGTCGGGCTCTGTCGGGCCCTGTCGGGCCCTGTCGGGCTCTGTCGGGCTCTGTCGGGCCCTGTCGGGCTCTGTCGGGCTCTGTCGGGCCCTGTCGGGCTCTGTCGGGCTCTGTCGGGCTCTACTGGGCTCTACTGGGCCCTGTCGGGCCCTGTCGGGCTCTGTCGGGCTCTATCGGGCTCTGTCGGGCCCTGTCGGGCTCTGTCGGGCTCTGTCGGGCTCTGTCGGGCTCTACTGGGCTCTGTCGGGCTCTGTCGGGTTCTGTCGGGCTCTGTCGGGCTCTGTCGGGCACTGTCGGGCTCTACTGGGCTCTGTCGGGCCCTGTCGGGCCCTGTCGGGCCCTGTCGGGCCCTGTCGGGCTCTGTCGGGCTCTGTCGGGCTCTACTGGGCCCTGTCGGGCTCTGTCGGGCTCTGTCGGGCCCTGTCGGGCCCTGTCGGGCTCTGTCGGGCTCTGTCGGGCTCTGTCGGGCTCTACTGGGCTCTGTCGGGCCCTGTCGGGCCCTGTCGGGCTCTGTCGGGCTCTGTCGGGCTCTACTGGGCTCTGTCGGGCTCTGTCGGGCTCTGTCGGGCTCTACTGGGCTCTACTGGGCTCTGTCGGGCTCTGTCGGGCTCTACTGGGCCCTGTCGGGCCCTGTCGGGCCCTGTCGGGCCCTGTCGGGCTCTGTCGGGCTCTACTGGGCCCTGTCGGGCCCTGTCGGGCTCTGTCGGGCTCTGTCGGGCTCTACTGGGCTCTACTGGGTTCTTTTGGGCTCTGTCGGGCTCTACTGGGCCCTGTCGGGCTCTGTCGGGCCCTGTCGGGCCCTGTCGGGACCTGTCGGGACCTGTCGGGCTCTGTCGGGCCCTGTCGGGCCCTGTAGGGCTCTGTCGGGCTCTGTCGGGCTCTGTCGGGCTCTACTGGGCTCTGTCGGGCCCTGTCGGGCCCTGTCGGGCTCTGTCGGGCTCTACTGGGCTCTACTGGGCTCTGTCGGGCTCTGTCGGGATCTACTGGGCCCTGTCGGGCTCTGTCGGGCTCTGTCGGGCTCTGTCGGGCTCTGTCGGGCTCTGTCGGGTTCTGTCAGGCTCTACTGGGCCCTGTCGGGCCCTGTCGGGCCCTGTCGGGCTCTGTCGGGCTCTACTGGGCCCTGTCGGGCCCTGTCGGGCTCTGTCGGGCTCTGTCGGGCTCTACTGGGCTCTACTGGGCTCTGTCGGGCTCTGTCGGGCTCTACTGGGCCCTGTCGGGCCCTGTCGGGCCCTGTCGGGCTCTGTCGGGCTCTGTCGGGCTCTACTGGGCTCTGTCGGGCTCTGTCGGGCCCTGTCGGGCCCTGTCGCGCTCTGTCGGGCTCTGTCGGGCTCTACTGGGCTCTACTAGGCTCTGTCGGGCTCTGTCGGGCTCTACTGGGCTCTACTGGGCTCTGTCGGGCTCTGTCGGGCTCTACTGGGCTCTTTCGGGCTTTGTCGGGCTCTGTCGGGCTCTGTCGGGCTCTGTCGGGCTCTACTGGGCTCTGTCGGGATCTGTCAGGCTCTGTCGGGCTCTGTCGGCCTCTATTGGGCCCTGTCGGGCTCTGTCGGGCTCTGTCGGGCTCTGTCGGGCTCTGTTGGGCCCTGTCGGGCTCTGTCGGGCCCTGTCGGGCCCTGTCGGGCTCTGTCGGGCTCTGTCGGGCTCTGTCGGGCTCTACTGGGCTCTGTCGGGCTCTGTCGGGCTCTGTCGGGCTCTGTCGGGCTCTACTGGGCCCTGTCGGGCTCTGTCGGGCTCTGTCGGGCTCTGTCGGGCCCTGTCGGGCTCTGTCGGGCTCTGTCGGGTTCTGTCGGGCCCTGTCGGGCCCTGTCGGGCTCTGTCGGGCTCTGTCGGGCTCTGTCGGGCTCTACTGGGCTCTACTGGGCTCTGTCGGGCTCTGTCGGGCTCTACTGGGCCCTGTCGGGCCCTGTCGGGCCCTGTCGGGCTCTGTCGGGCTCTACTGGGCTCTTTCGGGCTTTGTCGGGCTCTGTCGGGCTCTGTCGGGCTCTGTCGGGCTCTACTGGGCTCTGTCGGGATCTGTCAGGTTCTGTCGGGCTCTGTCGGGCTCTACTGGGCCCTGTCGGGCTCTGTCGGGCTCTGTCGGGCTCTGTTGGGCCCTGTCGAGCTCTGTCGGGCTCTGTCGGGCCCTGTCGGGCCCTGTCGGGCTCTGTCGGGCTCTGTCGGGCTCTGTCGGGCTCTACTGGGCTCTGTCGGGCTCTGTCGGGCTCTGTCGGGCTCTGTCGGGCTCTACTGGGCCCTGTCGGGCTCTGTCGGGCTCTGTCGGGCTCTGTCGGGCCCTGTCGGGCTCTGTCGGGCTCTGTCGGGTTCTGTCGGGCCCTGTCGGGCCCTGTCGGGCTCTGTCGGGCTCTACTGGGCTCTGTCGGGCTCTACTGGGCTCTACTGGGCCCTGTCGGGCTCTGTCGGGCTCTGTCGGGCGCTGTCGGGCTCTGTCGGGCTCTACTGGGCTCTGTCGGGCCCTGTCGGGCCCTTTCGGGCTCTGTCGGGCCCTGTCGGGCTCTGTCGGGCTCTGTCGGGCTCTACTGGGCCCTGTCGGGCTCTGTCGGGCTCTGTCGGGCCCTGTCGGGCTCTGTCGGGCTCTCTCAGGCTCTGTCGGGCTCTACTGGGCTCTGTCTGGCTCTGTCGGGCCCTGTCGGGCCCTGTCGGGCTCTGTCGGGCTCTGTCGGGCTCCTTCGGGCTCTACTGGGCCCTGTCGGGCCCTGTCGGGCCCTGTCGGGCTCTGTCGGGCTCTGTCGGGCTCTACTGGGCTCTGTCGGGCTCTGTCGGGTTCTGTCGGGCTCTGTCGGGCTCTGTCGGGCTCTGTCGGGCTCTACTGGGCTCTACTGGGCTCTGTCGGGCTCTGTCGGGCTCTACTGGGCTCTGTCGGGCTCTGTCGGGTTCTGTCGGGCTCTGTCGGGCTCTGTCGGGCTCTACTGGGCTCTGTCGGGCTCTGTCGGGCCCTGTCGGGCTCTGTCGGGCTCTGTCGGGCCCTGTCGGGCCCTGTCAGGCTCTGTCGGGCTCTTTCGGGCTCTGTCGGGCTCTGTCGGGCTCTGTCGGACCCTGTCGCGCTCTCTCGGGCCCTGTCGGGCTCTGTCGGGCTCTGTCGGGCTCTGTCGGGCTCATCTGGGCTCTGTCGGGCTCTGTCGGGCTCTGTCGGGCTCATCTGGGCTCTGTCGGGCTCTGTCGGGCTCTGTCGGGCTCTACTGGGCCCTGTCGGGCCCTGTCGGGCTCTGTCGGGCTCTGTCGGGCCCTGTCGGGACCTGTCGGGCTCTGTCGGGCTCTGTCGGGCTCTGTCGGGCTCTACTGGGCCCTGTCGGGCTTTGTCGGGCTCTGTCGGGCTCTGTCGGGCTCTGTCGGGCTCTACTGGGCTCTACTGGGCTCTGTCGGGCTCTGTCGGGCTCTACTGGGCCCTGTCGGGCCCTGTCGGGCCCTGTCGGGCTCTGTCGGGCTCTGTCGGGCTCTGTCGGGCTCTACTGGGCTCTGTCGGGCTCTGTCGGGCTCTGTCGGGCCCTGTCGGGCTCTGTCGGGTTCTGTCGGGCCCTGTCGGGCCCTGTCGGGCTCTGTCGGGCTCTACTGGGCTCTGTCGGGCTCTACTGGGCTCTACTGGGCCCTGTCGGGCTCTGTCGGGCTCTGTCGGGCGCTGTCGGGCTCTGTCGTGCTATACTGGGCTCTGTCGGGACCTGTCGGGCCCTTTCGGGCTCTGTCGGGCCCTGTCGGGCTCTGTCGGGCTCTGTCGGGCTCTGTCGGGCTCTGTCGGGCTCTACTGGGCCCTGTCGGGCTCTGTCGGGCTCTGTCGGGCCCTGTCGGGCTCTGTCGGGCTCTATCAGGCTCTGTCGGGCTCTACTGGGCTCTGTCTGGCTCTGTCGGGCCCTGTCGGGCCCTGTCGGGCTCTGTCGGGCTCTGTCGGGCTCCTTCGGGCTCTACTGGGCCCTGTCGGGCCCTGTCGGGCCCTGTCGGGCTCTGTCGGGCTCTGTCGGGCTCTGTCGGGCTCTACTGGGCTCTGTCGGGCTCTGTCGGGTTCTGTGGGGCTCTGTCGGGCTCTGTCGGGCTCTGTCGGGCTCTACTGGGCTCTACTGGGCTCTGTCGGGCTCTGTCGGGCTCTACTGGGCTCTGTCGGGCTCTGTCGGGTTCTGTCGGGCTCTGTCGGGCTCTGTCGGGCTCTACTGGGCTCTGTCGGGCTCTGTCGGGCCCTGTCGGGCTCTGTCGGGCTCTACTGGGCTCTGTCGGGCTCTGTCGGGTTCTGTCGGGCTCTGTCGGGCCCTGTCGGGCTCTGTCGGGCCCTGTCGGGCTCTGTCGGGCTCTGTCGGGCTCTGTCGGGCTCTACTGGGCTCTACTGGGCTCTGTCGGGCTCTGTCGGGCTCTACTGGGCCCTGTCGGGCCCTGTCGGTCCCTGTCGGGCTCTGTCGGGCTCTACTGGGCTCTTTCGGGCTTTGTCGGGCTCTGTCGGGCTCTGTCGGGCTCTGTCGGGCTCTACTGGGCTCTGTCGGGATCTGTCAGGCTCTGTCGGGCTCTGTCGGGCTCTACTGGGCCCTGTCGGGCTCTGTCGGGCTCTGTCGGGCTCTGTTGGGCCCTGTCGGGCTCTGTCGGGCTCTGTCGGGCCCTGTCGGGCCCTGTCGGGCTCTGTCGGGCTCTGTCGGGCCCTGTCGGGCTCTACTGGGCTCTGTCGGGCTCTGTCGGGCTCTGTCGGGCTCTGTCGGGCTCTACTGGGCCCTGTCGGGCTCTGTCGGGCTCTGTCGGGCCCTGTCGGGCTCTGTCGGGCTCTGTCGGGCTCTGTCGGGCCCTGTCGGGCCCTGTCGGGCTCTACTGGGCTCTGTCGGGCTCTACTGGGCTCTACTGGGCCCTGTCGGGCTCTGTCGGGCTCTGTCGGGCTCTGTCGGGCTCTACTGGGCCCTGTCGGGCCCTGTCGGGCCCTTTCGGGCTCTGTCGGGCCCTGTCGGGCTCTGTCGGGCTCTGTCGGGCTCTGTCGGGCTCTACTGGGCCCTGTCGGGCTCTGTCGGGCTCTGTCGTGCCCTGTCGGGCTCTGTCGGGCTCTGTCAGGCTCTGTCGGGCTCTACTGGGCTCTGTCTGGCTCTGTCGGGCCCTGTCGGGCCCTGTCGGGCTCTGTCGGGCTCTGTCGGGCTCCTTCGGGCTCTACTGGGCCCTGTCGGGCCCTGTCGGGCCGTGTCGGGCTCTGTCGGGCTCTGTCGGGCTCTGTCGGGCTCTACTGGGCTCTGTCGGGCTCTGTCGGGTTCTGTCGGGCTCTCTCGGGCTCTGTCGGGCTCTACTGGGCTCTACTGGGCTCTGTCGGGCTCTGTCGGGTTCTGTCGGGCTCTGTCGGGCTCTGTCGGGCTCTACTGGGCTCTGTCGGGCTCTGTCGGGCCCTGTCGGGCTCTGTCGGGCTCTGTCGGGCCCTGTCGGGCCCTGTCGGGCTCTGTCGGGCTCTGTCGGGCTCTGTCGGGCTCTACTGGGCTCTGTCGGGCTCTGTCGAGCCCTGTCGGGCTCTGTCAAGCTCTGTCGGGCCCTGTCGGGCTCTGTCGGGCTCTGTCGGGCTCTGTCGGGCTCTACTGGGCTCTGTCGGGCTCTGTCGGGCTCTGTCGGGCTCTACTGGGCCCTGTCGGGCCCTGTCGGGCTCTGTTGGGCTCTGTCGGGCCCTGTCGGGCCCTGTCGGGCTCTGTCGGGCTCTGTCGGGCTCTGTCGGGCTCTACTGGGCCCTGTCGGGCCCTGTCGGGCTCTGTCGGGCTCTGTCGGGCCCTGTCGGGCTCTGTCGGGCTCTGTCAAGCTCTACTGGGCCCTGTCGGGCTCTGTCGGGCTCTGTCGGTCTCTGTCGGGCTCTGTCGGGCTCTGTCGGGCTCTACTGGGCCCTGTCGGGCTCTGTCGGGCTCTGTCGGGCTCTGTTGGGCCATGTCGGGCTCTGTCGGGCTCTGTCGGGCCCTGTCGGGCTCTGTCGGGCTCTGTCGGGCTCTGTCGGGCTCTACTGGGCTCTGTCGGGCTCTGTCGGGCTCTGTCGGGCTCTGTCGGTCTCTACTGGGCTCTACTGGGCCCTGTCGGGCCCTGTCGGGCTCTGTCGGGCTCTGTCGGGCTCTGTCGGGCTCTGTCGTGCCCTGTCGGGCTCTGTCGGGCTCTGTCAGGCTCTGTCGGGCTCTACTGGGCTCTGTCTGGCTCTGTCGGGCCCTGTCGGGCCCTGTCGGGCTCTGTCGGGCTCTGTCGGGCTCCTTCGGGCTCTACTGGGCCCTGTCGGGCCCTGTCGGGCCGTGTCGGGCTCTGTCGGGCTCTGTCGGGCTCTGTCGGGCTCTACTGGGCTCTGTCGGGCTCTGTCGGGTTCTGTCGGGCTCTCTCGGGCTCTGTCGGGCTCTACTGGGCTCTACTGGGCTCTGTCGGGCTCTGTCGGGTTCTGTCGGGCTCTGTCGGGCTCTGTCGGGCTCTACTGGGCTCTGTCGGGCTCTGTCGGGCCCTGTCGGGCTCTGTCGGGCTCTGTCGGGCCCTGTCGGGCCCTGTCGGGCTCTGTCGGGCTCTGTCGGGCTCTGTCGGGCTCTACTGGGCTCTGTCGGGCTCTGTCGAGCCCTGTCGGGCTCTGTCAAGCTCTGTCGGGCCCTGTCGGGCTCTGTCGGGCTCTGTCGGGCTCTGTCGGGCTCTACTGGGCTCTGTCGGGCTCTGTCGGGCTCTGTCGGGCTCTACTGGGCCCTGTCGGGCCCTGTCGGGCTCTGTTGGGCTCTGTCGGGCCCTGTCGGGCCCTGTCGGGCTCTGTCGGGCTCTGTCGGGCTCTGTCGGGCTCTACTGGGCCCTGTCGGGCCCTGTCGGGCTCTGTCGGGCTCTGTCGGGCCCTGTCGGGCTCTGTCGGGCTCTGTCAAGCTCTACTGGGCCCTGTCGGGCTCTGTCGGGCTCTGTCGGTCTCTGTCGGGCTCTGTCGGGCTCTGTCGGGCTCTACTGGGCCCTGTCGGGCTCTGTCGGGCTCTGTCGGGCTCTGTTGGGCCATGTCGGGCTCTGTCGGGCTCTGTCGGGCCCTGTCGGGCTCTGTCGGGCTCTGTCGGGCTCTGTCGGGCTCTACTGGGCTCTGTCGGGCTCTGTCGGGCTCTGTCGGGCTCTGTCGGTCTCTACTGGGCTCTACTGGGCCCTGTCGGGCCCTGTCGGGCTCTGTCGGGCTCTGTCGGGCTCTGTCGGGCCCTGTTGGGCTCTGTCGGGCTCTGTCGGGCTCTGTCGGGCTCTACTGGGCTCTGTCGGGCTCTGTCGGGTTCTGTCGGGCTCTGTCGGGCTCTGTCGGGCACTGTCGGGCTCTACTGGGCTCTGTCGGGCCCTGTCGGGCTCTGTCGGGCTCTGTCGGGCTCTACTGTGCCCTGTCGGGCCCTGTCGGGCTCTGTCGGGCCCTGTCGGGCCCTGTCGGGCTCTGTCGGGCTCTGTCGGGCTCTGTCGGGCTCTACTGGGCTCTGTCGGGCTCTGTCGGCCTCTACTGGGCTCTGTCGGGCTCTGTCGGGCTCTGTCGGGCTCTACTGGGCTCTACTGGGCTCTGTCGGGCTCTGTCGGGCTCTACTGGGCCCTGTCGGGCTCTGTCGGGCTCTGTCGGGCTCTGTCGGGCTCTGTCGGGTTCTGTCGGGCTCTATTGAGCCCTGTCGGGCCCTGTCGGGCCCTGTCGGGCTCTGTCGGGCTCTACTGGGCCCTGTCGGGCCCTGTCGGGCCCTGTCGGGCTCTGTCGGGCTCTGTCGGGCTCTACTGGGCTCTACTGGGCTCTGTCGGGCTCTGTCGGGCTCTACTGGGCCCTGTCGGGCTCTGTCGGGCTCTGTCGGGCCCTGTCGGGCTCTGTCGGGCTCTGTCGGGCTCTACTGGGCTCTGTCGGGCTCTGTCGGGCTCTGTCGGGCCCTGTCGGGCTCTGTCGGGCTCTGTCGGGCTCTGTCGGGCTCTACTGGGCTCTACTGGGCTCTGTCGGGCTCTGTCGGGCTCTACTGGGCCCTGTCGGGCCCTGTCAGGCTCTGTCGGGCTCTGTCGGGCTCTACTGGGCCCTGTCGGGCTCTGTCGGGCTCTGTCGGGCTCTGTTGGGCCCTGTCGGGCTCTGTCGGGCTCTGTCAGGCCCTGTCGGGCCCTGTCGGGCTCTGTCGGGCTCTGTCGGGCTCTGTCGGGCTCTACTGGGCTCTGTCGGGCTCTGTCGGTCTCTGTCGGGCTCTGTCGGGCTCTACTGGGCCCTGTCGGGCTCTGTCCGGCTCTGTCGGGCTCTGTCGGGCCCTGTCGGGCTCTGTCGGGCTCTGTCGGGTTCTGTCGGGCCCTGTCGGGCCCTGTCGGGCTCTGTCGGGCTCTACTGGGCTCTGTCGGGCTCTACTGCGCTCTACTGGGCCCTTTCGGGCTCTGTCGGGCTCTGTCGGGCTCTGTCGGGCTCTACTGGGCTCTGTCGGGCCATGTCGGGCCCTTTCGGGCTCTGTCGGGCCCTGTCGGGCTCTGTCGGGCTCTGTCGGGCTCTGTCGGGCTCTGTCGGGCTCTACTGGGCCCTGTCGGGCTCTGTCGGGCTCTGTCGGGCCCTGTCGGGCTCTGTCGGGCTCTGTCAGGCTCTGTCGGGCTCTACTGGGCTCTGTCTGGCTCTGTCGGGCCCTGTCGGGCCCTGCTGGGCTCTGTCGGGCTCTGTCGGGCTCCTTCGGGCTCTACTGGGCCCTGTTGGGCCCTGTCGGGCCCTGTCGGGCTCTGTCGGGCTCTGTCGGGCTCTGTCGGGCTCTACTGGGCTCTGTCGGGCTCTGTCGGGCTCTGTCGGGCTCTACTGGGCTCTGTCGGGCTCTGTCGGGCTCTGTCGGGCCCTGTCGGGCCCTGTCGGGCTCTGTCGGGCTCTGTCGGGCTCTACTGGGCTCTGTCGGGCTCTGTCGGGCCCTGTCGGGCTCTGTCGGGCTCTGTCGGGCCCTGTCGGGCTCTGTCGGGCCCTGTCGGGCTCTGTCGAGCTCTGTCGGGCTCTGTCGAGCTCTACTGGGCTCTGTCGGGCTCTGTCGGGCTCTGTCGGGCTCTACTGGGCCCTGTCGGGCTCTGTCGGGCTCTGTCGGGCCCTGTCGGGCCCTGTCGGGCTCTGTCGGGCTCTGTCGGGCTCTGTCGGGCTCTACTGGGCCCTGTCGGGCTTTGTCGGGCTCTGTCGGGCTCTGTCGGGCTCTGTCGGGCTCTACTGGGCTCTGTCGGGATCTGTCAGGCTCTGTCGGGCTCTGTCGGGCTCTACTGGGCCCTGTCGGGCTCTGTCGGGCTCTGTCGGGCTCTGTTGGGCCCTGTCGGGCTCTGTCGGGCCCTGTCGGGCCCTGTCGGGCTCTGTCGGGCTCTGTCGGGCTCTGTCGGGCTCTACTGGGCTCTGTCGGGCTCTGTCGGGCTCTGTCGGGCTCTACTGGGCCCTGTCGGGCTCTGTCGGGCTCTGTCGGGCTCTGTCGGGCCCTGTCGGGCTCTGTCGGGCTCTGTCGGGCCCTGTCGGGCCCTGTCGGGCTCTGTCGGGCTCTACTGGGCTCTGTCGGGCTCTACTGGGCTCTACTGGGCCCTGTCGGGCTCTGTCGGGCTCTGTCGGGCTCTGTCGGGCTCTACTGGGCTCTGTCGGGCTCTGTCGGGCCCTGTCGGGCCCTTTCGGGCTCTGTCGGGCCCTGTCGGGCTCTGTCGGGCTCTGTCGGGCTCTGTCCGGCTCTGTCGGGCTCTACTGGGCCCTGTCGGGCTCTGTCGGGCTCTGTCGGGCCTTGTCGGGCTCTGTCGGGCTCTGTTCAGGCTCTGTCGGGCTCTACTGGGCTCTGTCTGGCTCTGTCGGGCCCTGTCGGGCCCTGTCGGGCTCTGTCGGGCTCTGTTGGGCTCTGTTGGGCTCTACTGGGCCCTGTCGGGCCCTGTCGGGCTCTGTCGGGTTCTGTCGGGCTCTGTCGGGCTCTGTCGGGCTCTACTGGGCTCTGTCGGGCTCTGTCGGGCTCTGTCGGGCTCTACTGGGCTCTGTCGGGCTCTGTCGGGTTCTGTCGGGCTCTGTCGGGCTCTGTCGGGCTCTACTGGGCTCTGTCGGGCTCTGTCGGGCCCTGTCGGGCTCTGTCGGGCCCTGTCGGGCCCTGTCGGGCTCTGACGGGCTCTGTCGGGCCCTGTCGGGCTCTGTCGGGCTCTGTCGGGCCCTGTCGGGCTCTGTCGGGCTCTGTTGGGCTCTACTGGGCTCTACTGGGCCCTGTCGGGCCCTGTCGGGCTCTGTCGGGCTCTATCGGGCTGTGTCGGGCCCTGTCGGGCTCTGTCGGGCTCTGTTGGGCTCTGTCGGGCTCTACTAGGCTCTGTCGGGCTCTGTCGGGTTCTGTCGGGCTCTGTCGGGCTCTGTCGGGCACTGTCAGGCTCTACTGGGCTCTGTCGGGCTCTGTCGGGCCCTGTCGGGCCCTGTCGGGCCCTGTCGGGCTCTGTCGGGCTCTGTCGGGCTCTGTCGGGCTCTACTGGGCCCTGTCGGGCCCTGTCGGGCTCTGTCGGGCCCTGTCGGGCTCTGTCGGGCTCTGTCGGGCTCTGTCGGGCTCTACTGGGCTCTGTCGGGCTCTGTCGGGCTCTGTCGGGCTCTGTCGGGCTCTACTGGGCTCTACTGGGCTCTGTCGGGCCCTGTCGGGCTCTGTCGGGCTCTGTCGGGCTCTGTCGGGCTCTGTCGGGTTCTGTCGGGCTCTACTGGGCCCTGTCGGGCCCTGTCGGGACCTGTCGGGCTCTGTCGGGCTCTACTGGGCTCTGTCGGGCCCTGTCTGGCCCTGTCGGGCTCTGTCGGGCTCTACTGGGCTCTACTGGGCTCTGTCGGGCTCTGTCGGGCTCTACTGGGCCCTGTCGGGCCCTGGTCGGGCTCTGTCGGGCTCTGTCGGGCTCTGTCGGGCTCTACTGGGCTCTGTCGGGCTCTGTCGGGCTCTGTCGGGCCCTGTCGGGCTCTGTCGGGCTCTGTCGGGCTCTGTCGGGCTCTACTGGGCTCTACTGGGCTCTGTCGGGCTCTGTCGGGCTCTACTGGGCCCTGTCGGGCCCTGTCGGTCCCTGTCGGGCTCTGTCGGGCTCTACTGGGCTCTTTCGGGCTTTGTCGGGCTCTGTCGGGCTCTGTCGGGCTCTGTCGGCTCTACTGGGCTCTGTCGGGATCTGTCAGGCTCTGTCGGGCTCTGTCGGGCTCTACTGGGCCCTGTCGGGCTCTGTCGGGCTCTGTCGGGCTCTGTTGGGCCCTGTCGGGCTCTGTCGGGCTCTGTCGGGCCCTGTCGGGCCCTGTCGGGCTCTGTCGGGCTCTGTCGGGCTCTGTCGGTCTCTACTGGGCTCTGTCGGGCCCTGTCGGGCTCTGTCGGGCTCTGTCGGGCTCTGTCGGGCTCTGTCAAGCTCTACTGGGCTCTGTCGGGCCCTGTCGGGCCCTGTCGGGCTCTGTCGGGCTCTGTCGGGCTCTACTGGGCTCTGTCGGGCTTTGTCGGGCTCTGTCGGGCTCTGTCGGGCTCTACTGGTCTCTTTCGGGCTTTGTCGGGCTCTGTCGGGCTCTGTCGGGCTCTGTCGGGCTCTACTGGGCTCTGTCGGGATCTGTCAGGCTCTGTCGGGCTCTGTCGGGCTCTACTGGGCCCTGTCGGGCTCTGTCGGGCTCTGTCGGGCTCTGTTGGGCCCTGTCGGGCTCTGTCGGGCTCTGTCGGGCCCTGTCGGGCCCTGTCGGGCTCTGTCGGGCTCTGTCGGGCCCTGTCGGGCTCTACTGGGCTCTGTCGGGCTCTGTCGGGCTCTGTCGGGCTCTACTGGGCCCTGTCGGGCTCTGTCGGGCTCTGTCGGGCCCTGTCGGGCTCTGTCGGGCTCTGTCGGGCTCTGTCGGGCCCTGTCGGGCCCTGTCGGGCTCTGTCGGGCTCTACTGGGCTCTGTCGGGCCCTGTCGGGCCCTTTCGGGCTCTGTCGGGCCCTGTCGGGCTCTGTCGGGCTCTGTCGGGCTCTGTCGGGCTCTGTCGGGCTCTACTGGGCCTGTCGGGCTCTGTCGGGCTCTGTCGTGCCCTGTCGGGCTCTGTCGGGCTCTGTCAGGCTCTGTCGGGCTCTACTGGGCTCTGTCTGGCTCTGTCGGGCCCTGTCGGGCTCTGTCGGGCTCTGTCGGGCTCCTTCGGGCTCTACTGGGCCCTGTCGGGCCCTGTCGGGCCCTGTCGGGCTCTGTCGGGCTCTGTCGGGCTCTGTCGGGCTCTACTGGGCTCTGTCGGGCTCTGTCGGGTTCTGTCGGGCTCTGTCGGGCTCTGTCGGGCTCTGTCGGGCTCTACTGGGCTCTACTGGGCTCTGTCGGGCTCTGTCGGGCTCTACTGGGCTCTGTCGGTCTCTGTCGGGTTCTGTCGGGCTCTGTCGGGCTCTGTCTGGCTCAACTGGGCTCTGTCGGCCTGTGTCGGGCCCTGTCGGGCTCTGTCGGGCTCTGTCGGGCCCTGTCGGGCCCTGTCGGGCTCTGTCGGGCTCTGTCGGGCTCTGTCGGGCTCTACTGGGCTCTGTCGGGCTCTGTCGAGCCCTGTCGGGCTCTGTCAAGCTCTGTCGGGCCCTGTCGGGCTCTGTCGGGCTCTGTCGGGCTCTGTCGGGCTCTACTGGGCTCTGTCGGGCTCTGTCGGGCTCTGTCGGGCTCTACTGGGCCCTGTCGGGCCCTGTCGGGCTCTGTCGGGCTCTGTCGGGCCCTGTCGGGCCCTGTCGGGCTCTGTCGGGCTCTGTCGGGCTCTGTCGGGCTCTACTGGGCCCTGTCGGGCCCTGTCGGGCTCTGTCGGGCTCTGTCGGGCCCTGTCGGGCTCTGTCGGGCTCTGTCAGGCTCTACTGGGCCCTGTCGGGCTCTGTCGGGCTCTGTCGGTCTCTGTCGGGCTCTGTCGGGCTCTGTCGGGCTCTACTGGGCCCTGTCGGGCTCTGTCGGGCTCTGTCGGGCTCTGTTGGGCCATGTCGGGCTCTGTCGGGCTCTGTCGGGCCCTGTCGGGCTCTGTCGGGCTCTGTCGGGCTCTGTCGGGCTCTACTGGGCTCTGTCGGGCTCTGTCGGGCTCTGTCGGGCTCTGTCGGTCTCTACTGGGCTCTACTGGGCCCTGTCGGGCCCTGTCGGGCTCTGTCGGGCTCTATCGGGCTCTGTCGGGCCCTGTCGGGCTCTGTCGGGCTCTGTCGGGCTCTGTCGGGCTCTACTGGGCTCTGTCGGGCTCTGTCGGGTTCTGTCGGGCTCTGTCGGGCTCTGTCGGGCACTGTCGGGCTCTACTGGGCTCTGTCGGGCCCTGTCGGGCCCTGTCGGGCCCTGTCGGGCTCTGTCGGGCTCTGTCGGGCTCTACTGTGCCCTGTCGGGCCCTGTCGGGCTCTGTCGGGCTCTGTCGGGACCTGTCGGGCCCTGTCGGGCTCTGTCGGGCTCTGTCGGGCTCTACTGGGCTCTGTCGGGCCCTGTCGGGCCCTGTCGGGCTCTGTCGGGCTCTGTCGGCCTCTACTGGGCTCTGTCGGGCTCTGTCGGGCTCTGTCGGGCTCTACTGGGCTCTACTGGGCTCTGTCGGGCTCTGTCGGGCTCTACTGGGCCCTGTCGGGCTCTGTCGGGCTCTGTCGGGCTCTGTCGGGCTCTGTCGGGTTCTGTCGGGCTCTATTGAGCCCTGTCGGGCCCTGTCGGGCCCTGTCGGGCTCTGTCGGGCTCTACTGGGCCCTGTCGGGCCCTGTCGGGCCCTGTCGGGCCCTGTCGGGCTCTGTCGGGCCATGTCGGGCTCTGTCGGGCTCTGTCGGGCTCTGTCGGGCTCTACTGGGCCCTGTCGGGCTCTGTCGGGCTCTGTCGGGCCCTGTCGGGCCCTGTCGGGCTCTGTCGGGCTCTACTGGGCTCTGTCGGGCTCTGTCGGGCTCTGTCGGGCTCTGTCGGGCCCTGTCGGGCTCTGTCGGGCTCTGTCGGGCCCTGTCGGGCTCTGTCGGGCTCTGTCGGGCTCTACTGGGCTCTACTGGGCTCTGTCGGGCTCTGTCGGGCTCTACTGGGCCCTGTCGGGCCCTGTCAGGCTCTGTCGGGCTCTGTCGGGCTCTACTGGGCCCTGTCGGGCTCTGTCGGGCTCTGTCGGGCTCTGTTGGGCCCTGTCGGGCTCTGTCGGGCTCTTTCAGGCCCTGTCGGGCCCTGTCGGGCTCTGTCGGGCTCTGTCGGGCTCTGTCGGGCTCTACTGGGCTCTGTCGGGCTCTGTCGGTCTCTGTCGGGCTCTGTCGGGCTCTACTGGGCCCTGTCGGGCTCTGTCGGGCTCTGTCGGGCTCTGTCGGGCCCTGTCGGGCTCTGTCGGGCTCTGTCGGGTTCTGTCGGGCCCTGTCGGGCCCTGTCGGGCTCTGTCGGGCTCTACTGGGCTCTGTCGGGCTCTACTGCGCTCTACTGGGCCCTGTCGGGCTCTGTCGGGCTCTGTCGGGCTCTGTCGGGCTCTACTGGGCTCTGTCGGGCCATGTCGGGCCCTTTCGGGCTCTGTCGGGCCCTGTCGGGTTCTGTCGGGCTCTGTCGGGCTCTGTCGGGCTCTACTGGGCCCTGTCGGGCTCTGTCGGGCTCTGTCGGGCCCTGTCGGGCTCTGTCGGGCTCTGTCAGGCTCTGTTGGGCTCTACTGGGCTCTGTCTGGCTCTGTCGGGCCCTGTCGGGCCCTGTTGGGCTCTGTCGGGCTCTGTCGGGCTCCTTCGGGCTCTACTGGGCCCTGTTGGGCCCTGTCGGGCCCTGTCGGGCTCTGTCGGGCTCTGTCGGGCTCTGTCGGGCTCTACTGGGCTCTGTCGGGCTCTGTCGGGTTCTGTCGGGCTCTGTCGGGCTCTGTCGGGCTCTGTCGGGCTCTACTGGGCTCTACTGGGCTCT
Source organism: Caloenas nicobarica (assembly GCF_036013445.1). Taxonomy (NCBI): domain Eukaryota; kingdom Metazoa; phylum Chordata; class Aves; order Columbiformes; family Columbidae; genus Caloenas; species Caloenas nicobarica. The sequence goes on from NW_027017205.1 coordinate 136,149, forward strand.
GTCGGGCTCTGTCGGGCTCTACTGGGCTCTGTCGGGCTCTGTCGGGTTCTGTCGGGCTCTGTCGGGCTCTGTCGGGCTCTACTGGGCTCTGTCGGGCTCTGTCGGGCTCTGTCGGGCCCTGTCGGGCCCTGTCGGGCTCTGTCGGGCTCTGTCGGGCTCTACTGGGCTCTGTCGGGCTCTGTCGGGCCCTGTCGGGCTCTGTCGGGCTCTGTCGGGCCCTGTCGGGCTCTGTCGGGCCCTGTCGGGCTCTGTCGAGCTCTGTCGGGCTCTGTCGGGCTCTACTGGGCCCTGTCGGGCTCTGTCGGGCTCTGTCGGGCCCTGTCGGGCCCTGTCGGGCTCTGTCGGGCTCTACTGGGCTCTGTCGGGCTCTGTCGGGCTCTGTCGGGCTCTGTCGGGCTCTGTCGGGCTCTGTCGGGCCCTGTCGGGCCCTGTCGGGCTCTGTCGGGCTCTGTCGGGCTCTACTGGGCTCTACTGGGCTCTGTCGGGCTCTGTCGGGCTCTACTGGGCCCTGTCGGGCCCTGTCAGGCTCTGTCGGGCTCTGTCGGGCTCTACTGGGCCCTGTCGGGCTCTGTCGGGCTCTGTCGGGCTCTGTTGGGCCCTGTCGGGCTCTGTCGGGCTCTTTCAGGCCCTGTCGGGCCCTGTCGGGCTCTGTCGGGCTCTGTCGGGCTCTGTCGGGCTCTACTGGGCTCTGTCGGGCTCTGTCGGTCTCTGTCGGGCTCTGTCGGGCTCTACTGGGCCCTGTCGGGCTCTGTCGGGCTCTGTCGGGCTCTGTCGGGCCCTGTCGGGCTCTGTCGGGCTCTGTCGGGTTCTGTCGGGCCCTGTCGGGCCCTGTCGGGCTCTGTCGGGCTCTACTGGGCTCTGTCGGGCTCTACTGCGCTCTACTGGGCCCTGTCGGGCTCTGTCGGGCTCTGTCGGGCTCTGTCGGGCTCTACTGGGCTCTGTCGGGCCATGTCGGGCCCTTTCGGGCTCTGTCGGGCCCTGTCGGGTTCTGTCGGGCTCTGTCGGGCTCTGTCGGGCTCTACTGGGCCCTGTCGGGCTCTGTCGGGCTCTGTCGGGCCCTGTCGGGCTCTGTCGGGCTCTGTCAGGCTCTGTTGGGCTCTACTGGGCTCTGTCTGGCTCTGTCGGGCCCTGTCGGGCCCTGTTGGGCTCTGTCGGGCTCTGTCGGGCTCCTTCGGGCTCTACTGGGCCCTGTTGGGCCCTGTCGGGCCCTGTCGGGCTCTGTCGGGCTCTGTCGGGCTCTGTCGGGCTCTACTGGGCTCTGTCGGGCTCTGTCGGGTTCTGTCGGGCTCTGTCGGGCTCTGTCGGGCTCTGTCGGGCTCTACTGGGCTCTACTGGGCTCTGTCGGGCTCTGTCGGGCTCTACTGGGCTCTGTCGGGCTCTGTCGGGTTCTGTCGGGCTCTGTCGGGCTCTGTCGGGCTCTACTGGGCTCTGTCGGGCTCTGTCGGGCTCTGTCGGGCCCTGTCGGGCCCTGTCGGGCTCTGTCGGGCTCTGTCGGGCTCTACTGGGCTCTGTCGGGCTCTGTCGGGCCCTGTCGGGCTCTGTCGGGCTCTGTCGGGCCCTGTCGGGCTCTGTCGGGCCCTGTCGGGCTCTGTCGAGCTCTGTCGGGCTCTGTCGAGCTCTACTGGGCTCTGTCGGGCTCTGTCGGGCTCTGTCGGGCTCTACTGGGCCCTGTCGGGCCCTGTCGGGCTCTGTCGGGCCCTGTCGGGCCCTGTCGGGCTATGTCGGGCTCTGTCGGGCTCTGTCGGGCTCTACTGGGCCCTGTCGGGCTTTGTCGGGCTCTGTCGGGCTCTGTCGGGCTCTGTCGGGCTCTACTGGGCTCTGTCGGGATCTGTCAGGCTCTGTCGGGCTCTGTCGGGCTCTGTCGGGCTCTGTCGGGCTCTACTGGGCTCTGTCGGGCTCTGTCGGGCTCTGTCGGGCTCTGTCGGGCTCTACTGGGCCCTGTCGGGCTCTGTCGGGCTCTACTGGGCTCTGTCGGGCTCTACTGGGCTCTACTGGGCCCTGTCGGGCTCTGTCGGGCTCTGTCGGGCTCTGTCGGGCTCTACTGGGCTCTGTCGGGCTCTGTCGGGCCCTGTCGGGCCCTTTCGGGCTCTGTCGGGCCCTGTCGGGCTCTGTCGGGCTCTGTCGGGCTCTGTCCGGCTCTGTCGGGCTCTACTGGGCCCTGTCGGGCTCTGTCGGGCTCTGTCGGGCCCTGTCGGGCTCTGTCGGGCTCTGTTCAGGCTCTGTCGGGCTCTACTGGGCTCTGTCTGTCTCTGTCGGGCCCTGTCGGGCCCTGTCGGGCTCTGTCGGGCTCTGTTGGGCTCTGTCGGGCTCTACTGGGCCCTGTCGGGCCCTGTCGGGCTCTGTCGGGTTCTGTCGGGCTCTGTCGGGCTCTGTCGGGCTCTACTGGGCTCTGTCGGGCTCTGTCGGGCTCTGTCGGGCTCTACTGGGCTCTGTCGGGCTCTGTCGGGTTCTGTCGGGCTCTGTCGGGCTCTGTCGGGCTCTACTGGGCTCTGTCGGGCTCTGTCGGGCCCTGTCGGGCTCTGTCGGGCTCTGTCGGGCCCTGTCGGGCCCTGTCGGGCTCTGACGGGCTCTGTCGGGCCCTGTCGGTCTCTGTCGGGCTCTGTCGGGCCCTGTCGGGCTCTGTCGGGCTCTGTTGGGCTCTACTGGGCTCTACTGGGCCCTGTCGGGCCCTGTCGGGCTCTGTCGGGCTCTATCGGGCTGTGTCGGCCCTGTCGGGCTCTGTCGGGCTCTGTTGGGCTCTGTCGGGCTCTACTGGGCTCTGTCGGGCTCTGTCGGGTTCTGTCGGGCTCTGTCGGGCTCTGTCGGGCACTGTCAGGCTCTACTGGGCTCTGTCGGGCTCTGTCGGGCCCTGTCTGGCCCTGTCGGGCCCTGTCGGGCTCTGTCGGGCTCTGTCGGGCTCTGTCGGGCTCTACTGGGCCCTGTCGGGCCCTGTCGGGCTCTGTCGGGCTCTGTCGGGCCCTGTCGGGCTCTGTCGGGCTCTGTCGGGCTCTGTCGGGCTCTACTGGGCTCTGTCGGGCCCTGTCGGGCCCTGTCGGGCTCTTTCGGGCTCTGTCGGGCTCTACTGGGCTCTGTCGGGCTCTGTCGGGCTCTGTCGGGCTCTGTCGGGCTCTACTGGGCTCTACTGGGCTCTGTCGGGCTCTGTCGGGCCCTGTCGGGCTCTGTCGGGCTCTGTCGGGCTCTGTCGGGCTCTACTGGGCTCTGTCGGGCCCTGTCGGGCCCTGTCGGGCGCTGTCGGGCTCTGTCGGGCTCTACTGGGCCCTGTCGGCCTCTGTCGGGCTCTGTCGGGCTCTGTCGGGCTCTACTGGGCTCTACTGGGCTCTGTCGGGCTCTGTCGGGCTCTACTGGGCCCTGTCGGGCCCTGTCGGGCTCTGTCGGGCTCTGTCGGGCTCTGTCGGGCTCTACTGGGCTCTGTCGGGCTCTGTCGGGCTCTGTCGGGCCCTGTCGGGCTCTGTCGGGCTCTGTCGGGCTCTACTGGGCTCTACTGGGCTCTGTCGGGCTCTGTCGGGCTCTACTGGGCCCTGTCGGGCCCTGTCGGTCCCTGTCGGGCTCTGTCGGGCTCTACTGGGCTCTTTCGGGCTTTGTCGGGCTCTGTCGGGCTCTGTCGGGCTCTGTCGGGCTCTACTGGGCTCTGTCGGGCCCTGTCTGGCCCTGTCGGGCTCTGTCGGGCTCTACTGGGCTCTACTGGGCTCTGTCGGGCTCTGTCGGGCTCTACTGGGCCCTGTCGGGCCCTGTCGGGCTCTGTCGGGCTCTGTCGGGCTCTACTGGGCTCTGTCGGGCTCTGTCGGGCTCTGTCGGGCCCTGTCGGGCTCTGTCGGGCTCTGTCGGGCTCTGTCGGGCTCTACTGGGCTCTACTGGGCTCTGTCGGGCTCTGTCGGGCTCTACTGGGCCCTGTCGGGCCCTGTCGGTCCCTGTCGGGCTCTGTCGGGCTCTACTGGGCTCTTTCGGGCTTTGTCGGGCTCTGTCGGGCTCTGTCGGGCTCTGTCGGGCTCTACTGGGCTCTGTCGGGATCTGTCAGGCTCTGTCGGGCTCTGTCGGGCTCTACTGGGCCCTGTCGGGCTCTGTCGGGCTCTGTCGGGCTCTGTTGGGCCCTGTCGGGCTCTGTCGGGCTCTGTCGGGCCCTGTCGGGCCCTGTCGGGCTCTGTCGGGCTCTGTCGGGCTCTGTCAAGCTCTACTGGGCTCTGTCGGGCCCTGTCGGGCCCTGTCGGGCTCTGTCGGGCTCTGTCGGGCTCTACTGGGCTCTGTCGGGCTTTGTCGGGCTCTGTCGGGCTCTGTCGGGCTCTACTGGTCTCTTTCGGGCTTTGTCGGGCTCTGTCGGGCTCTGTCGGGCTCTGTCGGGCTCTACTGGGCTCTGTCGGGATCTGTCAGGCTCTGTCGGGCTCTGTCGGGCTCTACTGGGCCCTGTCGGGCTCTGTCGGGCTCTGTCGGGCTCTGTTGGGCCCTGTCGGGCTCTGTCGGGCTCTGTCGGGCCCTGTCGGGCCCTGTCGGGCTCTGTCGGGCTCTGTCGGGCCCTGTCGGGCTCTACTGGGCTCTGTCGGGCTCTGTCGGGCTCTGTCGGGCTCTACTGGGCCCTGTCGGGCTCTGTCGGGCTCTGTCGGGCCCTGTCGGGCTCTGTCGGGCTCTGTCGGGCTCTGTCGGGCCCTGTCGGGCCCTGTCGGGCTCTGTCGGGCTCTACTGGGCTCTGTCGGGCCCTGTCGGGCCCTTTCGGGCTCTGTCGGGCCCTGTCGGGCTCTGTCGGGCTCTGTCGGGCTCTGTCGGGCTCTGTCGGGCTCTACTGGGCCCTGTCGGGCTCTGTCGGGCTCTGTCGTGCCCTGTCGGGCTCTGTCGGGCTCTGTCAGGCTCTGTCGGGCTCTACTGGGCTCTGTCTGGCTCTGTCGGGCCCTGTCGGGCTCTGTCGGGCTCTGTCGGGCTCCTTCGGGCTCTACTGGGCCCTGTCGGGCCCTGTCGGGCCCTGTCGGGCTCTGTCGGGCTCTGTCGGGCTCTGTCGGGCTCTACTGGGCTCTGTCGGGCTCTGTCGGGTTCTGTCGGGCTCTGTCGGGCTCTGTCGGGCTCTGTCGGGCTCTACTGGGCTCTACTGGGCTCTGTCGGGCTCTGTCGGGCTCTACTGGGCTCTGTCGGTCTCTGTCGGGTTCTGTCGGGCTCTGTCGGGCTCTGTCTGGCTCAACTGGGCTCTGTCGGCCTGTGTCGGGCCCTGTCGGGCTCTGTCGGGCTCTGTCGGGCCCTGTCGGGCCCTGTCGGGCTCTGTCGGGCTCTGTCGGGCTCTGTCGGGCTCTACTGGGCTCTGTCGGGCTCTGTCGAGCCCTGTCGGGCTCTGTCAAGCTCTGTCGGGCCCTGTCGGGCTCTGTCGGGCTCTGTCGGGCTCTGTCGGGCTCTACTGGGCTCTGTCGGGCTCTGTCGGGCTCTGTCGGGCTCTACTGGGCCCTGTCGGGCCCTGTCGGGCTCTGTCGGGCTCTGTCGGGCCCCGTCGGGCCCTGTCGGGCTCTGTCGGGCTCTGTCGGGCTCTGTCGGGCTCTACTGGGCCCTGTCGGGCCCTGTCGGGCTCTGTCGGGCTCTGTCGGGCCCTGTCGGGCTCTGTCGGGCTCTGTCAGGCTCTACTGGGCCCTGTCGGGCTCTGTCGGGCTCTGTCGGTCTCTGTCGGGCTCTGTCGGGCTCTGTCGGGCTCTACTGGGCCCTGTCGGGCTCTGTCGGGCTCTGTCGGGCTCTGTTGGGCCATGTCGGGCTCTGTCGGGCTCTGTCGGGCCCTGTCGGGCTCTGTCGGGCTCTGTCGGGCTCTGTCGGGCTCTACTGGGCTCTGTCGGGCTCTGTCGGGCTCTGTCGGGCTCTGTCGGTCTCTACTGGGCTCTACTGGGCCCTGTCGGGCCCTGTCGGGCTCTGTCGGGCTCTATCGGGCTCTGTCGGGCCCTGTCGGGCTCTGTCGGGCTCTGTCGGGCTCTGTCGGGCTCTACTGGGCTCTGTCGGGCTCTGTCGGGTTCTGTCGGGCTCTGTCGGGCTCTGTCGGGCACTGTCGGGCTCTACTGGGCTCTGTCGGGCCCTGTCGGGCCCTGTCGGGCCCTGTCGGGCTCTGTCGGGCTCTGTCGGGCTCTACTGTGCCCTGTCGGGCCCTGTCGGGCTCTGTCGGGCTCTGTCGGGACCTGTCGGGCCCTGTCGGGCTCTGTCGGGCTCTGTCGGGCTCTACTGGGCTCTGTCGGGCCCTGTCGGGCCCTGTCGGGCTCTGTCGGGCTCTGTCGGCCTCTACTGGGCTCTGTCGGGCTCTGTCGGGCTCTGTCGGGCTCTACTGGGCTCTACTGGGCTCTGTCGGGCTCTGTCGGGCTCTACTGGGCCCTGTCGGGCTCTGTCGGGCTCTGTCGGGCTCTGTCGGGCTCTGTCGGGTTCTGTCGGGCTCTATTGAGCCCTGTCGGGCCCTGTCGGGCCCTGTCGGGCTCTGTCGGGCTCTACTGGGCCCTGTCGGGCCCTGTCGGGCTCTGTCGGGCCATGTCGGGCTCTGTCGGGCTCTGTCGGGCTCTGTCGGGCTCTACTGGGCCCTGTCGGGCTCTGTCGGGCTCTGTCGGGCCCTGTCGGGCCCTGTCGGGCTCTGTCGGGCTCTACTGGGCTCTGTCGGGCTCTGTCGGGCTCTGTCGGGCTCTGTCGGGCCCTGTCGGGCTCTGTCGGGCTCTGTCGGGCCCTGTCGGGCTCTGTCGGGCTCTGTCGGGCTCTACTGGGCTCTACTGGGCTCTGTCGGGCTCTGTCGGGCTCTACTGGGCCCTGTCGGGCCCTGTCAGGCTCTGTCGGGCTCTGTCGGGCTCTACTGGGCCCTGTCGGGCTCTGTCGGGCTCTGTCGGGCTCTGTTGGGCCCTGTCGGGCTCTGTCGGGCTCTTTCAGGCCCTGTCGGGCCCTGTCGGGCTCTGTCGGGCTCTGTCGGGCTCTGTCGGGCTCTACTGGGCTCTGTCGGGCTCTGTCGGTCTCTGTCGGGCTCTGTCGGGCTCTACTGGGCCCTGTCGGGCTCTGTCGGGCTCTGTCGGGCTCTGTCGGGCCCTGTCGGGCTCTGTCGGGCTCTGTCGGGTTCTGTCGGGCCCTGTCGGGCCCTGTCCGGCTCTGTCGGGCTCTACTGGGCTCTGTCGGGCTCTACTGCGCTCTACTGGGCCCTGTCGGGCTCTGTCGGGCTCTGTCGGGCTCTGTCGGGCTCTACTGGGCTCTGTCGGGCCATGTCGGGCCCTTTCGGGCTCTGTCGGGCCCTGTCGGGTTCTGTCGGGCTCTGTTGGGCTCTGTCGGGCTCTACTGGGCCCTGTCGGGCTCTGTCGGGCTCTGTCGGGCCCTGTCGGGCTCTGTCGGGCTCTGTCAGGCTCTGTTGGGCTCTACTGGGCTCTGTCTGGCTCTGTCGGGCCCTGTCGGGCCCTGTTGGGCTCTGTCGGGCTCTGTCGGGCTCCTTCGGGCTCTACTGGGCCCTGTTGGGCCCTGTCGGGCCCTGTCGGGCTCTGTCGGGCTCTGTCGGGCTCTGTCGGGCTCTACTGGGCTCTGTCGGGCTCTGTCGGGTTCTGTCGGGCTCTGTCGGGCTCTGTCGGGCTCTGTCGGGCTCTACTGGGCTCTACTGGGCTCTGTCGGGCTCTGTCGGGCTCTACTGGGCTCTGTCGGGCTCTGTCGGGTTCTGTCGGGCTCTGTCGGGCTCTGTCGGGCTCTACTGGGCTCTGTCGGGCTCTGTCGGGCTCTGTCGGGCCCTGTCGGGCCCTGTCGGGCTCTGTCGGGCTCTGTCGGGCTCTACTGGGCTCTGTCGGGCTCTGTCGGGCCCTGTCGGGCTCTGTCGGGCTCTGTCGGGCCCTGTCGGGCTCTGTCGGGCCCTGTCGGGCTCTGTCGAGCTCTGTCGGGCTCTGTCGGGCTCTACTGGGCCCTGTCGGGCTCTGTCGGGCTCTGTCGGGCCCTGTCGGGCCCTGTCGGGCTCTGTCGGGCTCTACTGGGCTCTGTCGGGCTCTGTCGGGCTCTGTCGGGCTCTGTCGGGCTCTGTCGGGCTCTACTGGGCCCTGTCGGGCCCTGTCGGGCTCTGTCGGGCTCTGTCGGGCTCTACTGGGCTCTACTGGGCTCTGTCGGGCTCTGTCGGGCTCTACTGGGCCCTGTCGGGCCCTGTCAGGCTCTGTCGGGCTCTGTCGGGCTCTACTGGGCCCTGTCGGGCTCTGTCGGGCTCTGTCGGGCTCTGTTGGGCCCTGTCGGGCTCTGTCGGGCTCTTTCAGGCCCTGTCGGGCCCTGTCGGGCTCTGTCGGGCTCTGTCGGGCTCTGTCGGGCTCTACTGGGCTCTGTCGGGCTCTGTCGGTCTCTGTCGGGCTCTGTCGGGCTCTACTGGGCCCTGTCGGGCTCTGTCGGGCTCTGTCGGGCTCTGTCGGGCCCTGTCGGGCTCTGTCGGGCTCTGTCGGGTTCTGTCGGGCCCTGTCGGGCCCTGTCGGGCTCTGTCGGGCTCTACTGGGCTCTGTCGGGCTCTACTGCGCTCTACTGGGCCCTGTCGGGCTCTGTCGGGCTCTGTCGGGCTCTGTCGGGCTCTACTGGGCTCTGTCGGGCCATGTCGGGCCCTTTCGGGCTCTGTCGGGCCCTGTCGGGTTCTGTCGGGCTCTGTCGGGCTCTGTCGGGCTCTACTGGGCCCTGTCGGGCTCTGTCGGGCTCTGTCGGGCCCTGTCGGGCTCTGTCGGGCTCTGTCAGGCTCTGTTGGGCTCTACTGGGCTCTGTCTGGCTCTGTCGGGCCCTGTCGGGCCCTGTTGGGCTCTGTCGGGCTCTGTCGGGCTCCTTCGGGCTCTACTGGGCCCTGTTGGGCCCTGTCGGGCCCTGTCGGGCTCTGTCGGGCTCTGTCGGGCTCTGTCGGGCTCTACTGGGCTCTGTCGGGCTCTGTCGGGTTCTGTCGGGCTCTGTCGGGCTCTGTCGGGCTCTGTCGGGCTCTACTGGGCTCTACTGGGCTCTGTCGGGCTCTGTCGGGCTCTACTGGGCTCTGTCGGGCTCTGTCGGGTTCTGTCGGGCTCTGTCGGGCTCTGTCGGGCTCTACTGGCTCTGTCGGGCTCTGTCGGGCTCTGTCGGGCCCTGTCGGGCCCTGTCGGGCTCTGTCGGGCTCTGTCGGGCTCTACTGGGCTCTGTCGGGCTCTGTCGGGCCCTGTCGGGCTCTGTCGGGCTCTGTCGGGCCCTGTCGGGCTCTGTCGGGCCCTGTCGGGCTCTGTCGAGCTCTGTCGGGCTCTGTCGAGCTCTACTGGGCTCTGTCGGGCTCTGTCGGGCTCTGTCGGGCTCTACTGGGCCCTGTCGGGCCCTGTCGGGCTCTGTCGGGCCCTGTCGGGCCCTGTCGGGCTATGTCGGGCTCTGTCGGGCTCTGTCGGGCTCTACTGGGCCCTGTCGGGCTTTGTCGGGCTCTGTCGGGCTCTGTCGGGCTCTGTCGGGCTCTACTGGGCTCTGTCGGGATCTGTCAGGCTCTGTCGGGCTCTGTCGGGCTCTGTCGGGCTCTACTGGGCTCTGTCGGGCTCTGTCGGGCTCTGTCGGGCTCTGTCGGGCTCTACTGGGCCCTGTCGGGCTCTGTCGGGCTCTACTGGGCTCTGTCGGGCTCTACTGGGCTCTACTGGGCCCTGTCGGGCTCTGTCGGGCTCTGTCGGGCTCTGTCGGGCTCTACTGGGCTCTGTCGGGCTCTGTCGGGCCCTGTCGGGCCCTTTCGGGCTCTGTCGGGCTCTGTCGGGCTCTGTCGGGCTCTGTCGGGCTCTGTCCGGCTCTGTCGGGCTCTACTGGGCCCTGTCGGGCTCTGTCGGGCTCTGTCGGGCCCTGTCGGGCTCTGTCGGGCTCTGTTCAGGCTCTGTCGGGCTCTACTGGGCTCTGTCTGTCTCTGTCGGGCCCTGTCGGGCCCTGTCGGGCTCTGTCGGGCTCTGTTGGGCTCTGTCGGGCTCTACTGGGCCCTGTCGGGCCCTGTCGGGCTCTGTCGGGTTCTGTCGGGCTCTGTCGGGCTCTGTCGGGCTCTACTGGGCTCTGTCGGGCTCTGTCGGGCTCTGTCGGGCTCTACTGGGCTCTGTCGGGCTCTGTCGGGTTCTGTCGGGCTCTGTCGGGCTCTGTCGGGCTCTACTGGGCTCTGTCGGGCTCTGTCGGGCCCTGTCGGGCTCTGTCGGGCTCTGTCGGGCCCTGTCGGGCCCTGTCGGGCTCTGACGGGCTCTGTCGGGCCCTGTCGGTCTCTGTCGGGCTCTGTCGGGCCCTGTCGGGCTCTGTCGGGCTCTGTTGGGCTCTACTGGGCTCTACGGGGCCCTGTCGGGCCCTGTCGGGCTCTGTCGGGCTCTATCGGGCTGTGTCGGGCCCTGTCGGGCTCTGTCGGGCTCTGTTGGGCTCTGTCGGGCTCTACTGGGCTCTGTCGGGCTCTACTGGGTTCTGTCGGGCTCTGTCGGGCTCTGTCGGGCACTGTCAGGCTCCTACTGGGCTCTGTCGGGCTCTGTCGGGCCCTGTCTGGCCCTGTCGGGCCCTGTCGGGCTCTGTCGGGCTCTGTCGGGCTCTGTCGGGCTCTACTGGGCCTGTCGGGCCCTGTCGGGCTCTGTCGGGCTCTGTCGGGCCCTGTCGGGCTCTGTCGGGCTCTGTCGGGCTCTGTCGGGCTCTACTGGGCTCTGTCGGGCCCTGTCGGGCCCTGTCGGGCTCTTTCGGGCTCTGTCGGGCTCTACTGGGCTCTGTCGGGCTCTGTCGGGCTCTGTCGGGCTCTGTCGGGCTCTACTGGGCTCTACTGGGCTCTGTCGGGCTCTGTCGGGCCCTGTCGGGCTCTGTCGGGCTCTGTCGGGCTCTGTCGGGCTCTACTGGGCTCTGTCGGGCCCTGTCGGGCCCTGTCGGGCGCTGTCGGGCTCTGTCGGGCTCTACTGGGCCCTGTCGGCCTCTGTCGGGCTCTGTCGGGCTCTGTCGGCTCTACTGGGCTCTACTGGGCTCTGTCGGGCTCTGTCGGGCTCTACTGGGCCCTGTCGGGCCCTGTCGGGCTCTGTCGGGCTCTGTCGGGCTCTGTCGGGCTCTACTGGGCTCTGTCGGGCTCTGTCGGGCTCTGTCGGGCCCTGTCGGGCTCTGTCGGGCTCTGTCGGGCTCTACTGGGCTCTACTGGGCTCTGTCGGGCTCTGTCGGGCTCTACTGGGCCCTGTCGGGCCCTGTCGGTCCCTGTCGGGCTCTGTCGGGCTCTACTGGGCTCTTTCGGGCTTTGTCGGGCTCTGTCGGGCTCTGTCGGGCTCTGTCGGGCTCTACTGGGCTCTGTCGGGATCTGTCAGGCTCTGTCGGGCTCTGTCGGGCTCTACTGGGCCCTGTCGGGCTCTGTCGGGCTCTGTCGGGCTCTGTTGGGCCCTGTCGGGCTCTGTCGGGCTCTGTCGGGCCCTGTCGGGCCCTGTCGGGCTCTGTCGGGCTCTGTCGGGCTCTGTCGGTCTCTACTGGGCTCTGTCGGGCCCTGTCGGGCTCTGTCGGGCTCTGTCGGGCTCTGTCGGGCTCTGTCAAGCTCTACTGGGCTCTGTCGGGCTCTGTCGGGCTCTGTCGGGCTCTGTCGGGCTCTGTCGGGCTCTACTGGGCTCTGTCGGGCTCTGTCGGGCTCTGTCGGACTCTACTGGGATCTACTGGGCTCTGTCGGGCTCTGTCGGGCTCTACTGGGCCCTGTCGGGCTCTGTCGGGCTCTGTCGGGCTCTGTCGGGCTCTGTCGGGTTCTGTCGGGCTCTACTGGGCCCTGTCGGGCCCTGTCGGGACCTGTCGGGCTCTGTCGGGCTCTACTGGGCCCTGTCGGGCCCTGTCGGGCCCTGTCGGGCTCTGTCGGGCTCTGTCGGGCTCTACTGGGCTCTACTGGGCTCTGTCGGGCTCTGTCGGGCTCTACTGGGCCCTGTCGGGCCCTGTCGGGCTCTGTCGGGCTCTGTCGGGCTCTGTCGGGCTCTACTGGGCTCTGTCGGGCTCTGTCGGGCCCTGTCGGGCTCTGTCGGGCTCTGTCGGGCTCTACTGGGCTCTACTGGGCTCTGTCGGGCTCTGTCGGGCTCTACTGGGCCCTGTCGGGCCCTGTCAGGCCCTGTCGGGCTCTGTCGGGCTCTACTGGGTTCTTTCGGGCTTTGTCGGGCTCTGTCGGGCTCTGTCGGGCTCTGTCGGGCTCTACTGGGCTCTGTCGGGATCTGTCAGGCTCTGTCGGGCTCTGTCGGGCTCTACTGGGCCCTGTCGGGCTCTGTCGGGCTCTGTCGGGCTCTGTTGGGCCCTGTCGGGCTCTGTCGGGCTCTGTCGGGCCCTGTCGGGCCCTGTCGGGCTCTGTCGGGCTCTGTCGGGCTCTTTCGGGCTCTACTGGGCTCTGTCGGGCTCTGTCGGGCTCTGTCGGGCTCTACTGGGCCCTGTTGGGCTCTGTCGGGCTCTGTCTGGCTCTGTCGGGCCCTGTCGGGCTCTGTCGGGCTCTGTCGGGTTCTGTCGGGCCCTGTCGGGCCCTGTCGGGCTCTGTCGGGCTCTGTCGGGCTCTGTCGGGCTCTACTGGGCTCTACTGGGCTCTGTCGGGCTCTGTCGGGCTCTACTGGGCCCTGTCGGGTCCTCTCGGGCCCTGTCGGGCTCTGTCGGGCTCTACTGGGCTCTTTCGGGCTTTGTCGGGCTCTGTCGGGCTCTGTCGGGCTCTGTCGGGCTCTACTGGGCTCTGTCGGGATCTGTCAGGCTCTGTCGGGCTCTGTCGGGCTCTACTGGGCCCTGTCGGGATCTGTCAGGCTCTGTCGGTCTCTGTCGGGCTCTACTGGGACCTGTCGGGCTCTGTCGGGCTCTGTCGGGCTATGTCGGGCCCTGTCGGGCCCTGTCAGGCTCTGTCGGGCTCTGTCGGGCCCTGTCGGGCCCTGTCGGCCTCTGTCGGGCCCTGTCGGGCTCTGTCGGGCCCTGTCGGGCTCTGTCGGGCTCTGTCGGGCTCTGTCGGGCTCTGTCGGGCTCTACTGGGCTCTACTGGGCTCTGTCGGGCTCTGTCGGGCTCTACTGTTCCCTGTCGGGCCCTGTCGGGCCCTGTCGGGCCCTGTCGGACTCTGTCGGGCTCTGTCGGGCTCTACTGGGCTCTGTCGGGCTCTGTCGGGCCCTGTCGGGCTCTGTCGGGCTCTGTCGGGCTCTACTGGGCCCTGTCGGGCCCTGTCGGGCTCTGTCGGGCTCTACTGGGCCCTGTCGGGCCCTGTCGGGCTCTGTCGGGCTCTGTCGGGCTCTGTCGGGCTCTACTGGGCTCTGTCGGGCCCTGTCGGGCCCTGTCGGGCTCTTTCGGGCTCTGTCGGGCTCTGTCGAGAGCCCGACAGAGCCCGACAGAGCCCGACAGAGCCCGACAAAGCCCGAAAGAGCCCAGTAGAGCCCGACAGGCCCCGACAGAGCCCGACAGAGCCCGACAGAGCCCGACAGAACCCGACAGAGCCCGACAGGGCCCAGTAGAGCCCGACAGAGCCCGACAGAGCCCGACAGAGCCCGACCGGGCGCGACAGGGCCTGACAGGGCCCAGTAGAGCCCGACAGAGTCCGACAGAGCCCGACAGAGCCCGACAGAGCCCGACAGGGCCCGACAGGGCCCAGTAGAGCCCGACAGAGCCCGACAGGGCCCGACCGGGCCCGACAGAGCCCAGTAGAGCCCAACAGAGCCCGACAGAGCCCGACAGAGCCCGACAGAGCCCAGTAGAGCCCGACAGAGCCCGACAGAGCCCGACAGGGCCCGACAGAGCCCGACAGAGCCCAGTAGAGCCCGACAGAGCCCGACAGAGCCCGACAGAGCCCGACAGGGCCCGACAGGGCCCGACAGGGCCCAGTAGAGCCCGACAGAGCCCGATAGAGCCCGACAGAGCCCGACAGAGCCTGACAGGGCCCGACAGAGCCCGACAGGGCCCAGTAGAGCCCGACAGAGCCCGACAGGGCCCGACAGGGCCCGACAGAGCCCGACAGGGCCCAGTAGACCCCGACAGAGCCCAGTAGAGCCCAGTAGAGCCCGACAGAGCCCGACAGAGCCCGACAGAGTCCGACAGAACCCGACAGAACCCGACAGGGCCCGACAGAGCCCAGTAGAGCCCGACAGAGCCCGACAGAGCCCGACAGGGCCCGACAGGGCCCGACAGGGCCCGACAGAGCCCGAAAGAGCCCGACAGGGCCCAGTAGAGCCCGACAGAACCCGACAGAGCCAGACAGAGCCCGACAGGGCCCGACAGAGCCCGACAGAGCCCAGTAGAGCCCGACAAAGCCCGACAGAGCCCGACAGAGCCCGACAGAACCCGACAGAGCCCAGTAGAGCCCGACAGAGCCCGACAGAGCCCGACAGAGCCCGACAGGGCCCGACAGGGCCCGACAGGGCCCAGTAGAGCCCGACAGAGCCCGACAGAGCCCGACAGAGCCCGACAGGGCCCGACAGGGCCCGACAGAGCCCGACAGAGCCCAGTAGAGCCCAGTAGAGCCCGACAGAGCCCGACAGAGCCCGACAGGGCCCGACAGAGCCCGAGAGAGCCTGACAGAGCCCGATAGAGCCCGACAGGGCCCGACAGAGCCCGACAGGGCCCGACAGGGCCCGACAGAGCCCGACAGAGCCCAGTAGAGCCCAGTAGAGCCCGACAGAGCCCGACAGAGCCCAGTAGAGCCCAGTAGAGCCCAGTAGAGCCCGACAGACCCCGACAGAGCCCGACAGAGCCCGACAGGGCCCGACAGGGCCCGACAGGGCCCGACAGAGCCCAGAAGAGCCCAGTAGAGCCCGACAGAGCCCGACAGAGCCCGACAGAGCCCGACAGAGCCCAGTAGAGCCCAGTAGAGCCCGACAGAGCCCGACAGAGCCCGACAGAGCCCGACAGGGCCCGACAGGGCCCGACAGGGCCCAGTTTAGCCCAGTAGAGCCCGACAGAGCCCGACAGAGCCCAACACAGCCCAGTAGAGCCCGACAGAGCCCGACAGGGCCCGACAGAGCCCGACAGAGCCCGACAGGGCCCGACAGGGCCCGACAGGGCCCGACAGAGCCCAGTTTAGCCCAGTAGAGCCCGACAGAGCCCGACAGAGCCCGACAGGGCCCGACAGAACCCGACAGAGCCCGACAGGGCCCGACAGAGCCCAGTAGAGCCCGACAGAGCCCGACAGAGCCCGACAGGGCCCGACAGGGCCCGACAGAGCCCGAGAGGGCCTGACAGAGCCCGACAGAGCCCGACAGGGCCCAGTAGAGCCCGACAGAGCCCGACAGAGCCCGACAGAGCCCGACAGGGCCCGACAGGGCCCAGTAGAGCCCGACAGAGCCCGACAGAGCCCGACAGGGCCCGACAGGGCCCGACAGAGCCCGACAGGGCCCGACAGAGCCCGACAGAGCCCGACAGGGCCCGACAGGGCCCAGTAGAGCCCGACAGAGCCCGACAGAGCCCGACAGGGCCCGACAGGGCCCGACAGAGCCCGAAAGGGCCCGACAGGGCCCGACAGAGCCCAGTAGAGCCCGACAGAGCCCGACAGAGCCCGACAGGGCCCGACAGAACCCGACAGAGGCCGACAGATCCCAGTAGAGCCCGACAGAGCCCGACAGAGCCTGACAGGGCCCGACAGAGCCCGACAGGGCCCAGTAGAGCCCGACAGAGCCCGACAGGGCCCGACAGGGCCCGACAGAGCCCGACAGGGCCCAGTAGAGCCCGACAGAGCCCAGTAGAGCCCAGTAGAGCCCGACAGAGCCCGACAGAGCCCGACAGAGCCCGACAGAACCCGACAGAACCCGACAGGGCCCGACAGAGACCAGTAGAGCCCGACAGAGCCCGACAGGGCCCGACAGGGCCCGACAGGGCCCGACAGAGCCCGACAGAGCCCGACAGGGCCCAGTAGAGCCCGACAGAACCCGACAGAGCCCGACAGAGCCCGACAGGGCCCGACAGAGCCCGACAGAGCCCAGTAGAGCCCGACAGAGCCCGACAGAGCCCGACAGAGCCCGACAGAACCCGACAGAGCCCAGTAGAGCCCGACAGAGCCCGACAGAGCCCGACAGAGCCCGACAGGGCCCGACAGGGCCCAGTAGAGCCCGACAGAGCCCGACAGAGCCCGACAGAGCCCGACAGAGCCCAGTAGAGCCCGACAGAGCCCGACAGAGCCCGACAGAGCCCGACAGGGCCCGACAGGGCCCGACAGGGCCCAGTAGAGCCCGACAGAGCCCGACAGAGCCCGACAGAGCCCGACAGGGCCCGACAGGGCCCGACAGAGCCCGACAGAGCCCAGTAGAGCCCAGTAGAGCCCGACAGAGCCCGACAGAGCCCGACAGGGCCCGACAGAGCCCGACAGAGCCTGACAGAGCCCGATAGAGCCCGACAGGGCCCGACAGAGCCCGACAGGGCCCGACAGGGCCCGACAGAGCCCGACAGAGCCCAGTAGAGCCCAGTAGAGCCCGACAGAGCCCGTCAGAGCCCAGTAGAGCCCAGTAGAGCCCAGTAGAGCCCGACAGACCCCGACAGAGCCCGACAGAGCCCGACAGGGCCCGACAGGGCCCGACAGGGCCCGACAGAGCCCAGAAGAGCCCAGTAGAGCCCGACAGAGCCCGACAGAGCCCGACAGAGCCCAGTAGAGCCCAGTAGAGCCCGACAGAGCCCGACAGAGCCCGACAGAGCCCGACAGGGCCCGACAGGGCCCGACAGGGCCCAGTTTAGCCCAGTAGAGCCCGACAGAGCCCGACAGAGCCCAACAGAGCCCAGCAGAGCCCGACAGAGCCCGACAGGGCCCGACAGGGCCCGACAGGGCCCGACAGAGCCCAGTTTAGCCCAGTAGAGCCCGACAGAGCCCGACAGAGCCCGACAGGGCCCGACAGGGCCCGACAGAGCCCGACAGAGCCCGACAGGGCCCGACAGAGCCCGACAGAGCCCGACAGGGCCCGACAGAGCCCAGTAGAGACCGACAGAGCCCGACAGAGCCCGACAGGGCCCGACAGGCCCGACAGAGCCCGACAGGGCCCGAGAGGGCCCGACAGAGCCCGACAGAGCCCGACAGGGCCCAGTAGAGCCCGACAGAGCCCGACAGAGCCCGACAGGGTCCGACAGGGCCCAGTAGAGCCCGACAGAGCCCGACAGAGCCCGACAGGGCCCGACAGGGCCCGACAGAGCCCGACAGGGCCCGACAGAGCCCGACAGAGCCCGACAGAGCCCGACAGGGCCCGACAGGGCCCAGTAGAGCCCGACAGAGCCCGACAGAGCCCGACAGGGCCCGACAGGGCCCGACAGATCCCGACAGAGCCCGACAGGGCCCGACAGGGCCCGACAGAGCCCAGTAGAGCCCGACAGAGCCCGACAGAGCCCGACAGGGCCCGACAGAACCCGACAGAGGCCGACAGAGTCCAGTAGAGCCCGACAGAGCCCGACAGAGCCCGACAGAGCCCGACAGGGCCCGACAGGGCCCGACAGGGCCCAGTAGAGCCCGACAGAGCCCGACAGAGCCCGACAGAGCCCAACAGATCCCGAGAGGGCCCGACAGAGCCCGAGAGGGCCCGACAGGGCCCAGTAGAGCCCGACAGAGCCCGACAGAGACCGACAGAGCCCGACAGAGCCCGAGAGGGCCCGACAGAGCCCCGTAGAGCCCGACAGAGCCCGACAGAGCCTGACAGAGCCCGACAGAACCCGACAGAGCCCTACAGAGCCCGACAGGGCCCGACAGGGCCCGACAGGGCCCGACAGAGATCGACAGAGCCCGACAGGGCCCAGTAGAGCCCGACAGAGCCCGACAGAGTCCAGTAGAGCCCAGTAGAGCCCGACAGAGCCCGACAGAGCCCGACAGAGCCCGACAGAACCCGACAGAGCCCGACAGAGACCAGTTGAGCCCGACAGAGCCCGACAGAGCCCGACAGAGTCCGACAGGGCCCGACAGGGCCCAGTAGAGCCCGACAGAGCCCGACAGAGCCCGACAGAGCCCGACAGGGCCCAGTAGAGCCCGACAGAGCCCGACAGAGCCCGACAGAGCCCGACAGGGCCCGACCGGGCCCGACAGAGCCCAGTAGAGCCCAACAGAGCCCGACAGAGCCCGACAGAGCCCGACAGAGCCCAGTAGAGCCCGACAGAGCCCGACAGAGCCCGACAGGGCCCGACAGAGCCCGACAGAGCCCAGTAGAGCCCGACAGAGCCCGACAGAGCCCGACAGAGCCCGACAGGGCCCGACAGGGCCCGACAGGGCCCAGTAGAGCCCGACAGAGCCCGATAGAGCCCGACAGAGCCCGACAGAGCCTGACAGGGCCTGACAGAGCCCGACAGGGCACAGTAGAGCCCGACAGAGCCCGACAGGGCCCGACAGGGCCCGACAGAGCCCGACAGGGCCCAGTAGAGCCCGACAGAGCCCAGTAGAGCCCAGTAGAGCCCGACAGAGCCCGACAGAGCCCGACAGAGCCCGACAGAACCCGACAGAACCCGACAGGGCCCGACAGAGCCCAGTAGAGCTCGACAGAGCCCGACAGAGCCCGACAGGGCCCGACAGGGCCCGACAGGGCCCGACAGAGCCCGACAGAGCCCGACAGGGCCCAGTAGAGCCCGACAGAACCCGACAGAGCCCGACAGAGCCCGACAGGGCCCGACAGAGCCCGACAGAGCCCAGTAGAGCCCGACAGAGCCCGACAGAGCCCGACAGAGCCCGACAGAACCCGACAGAGCCCAGTAGAGACCGACAGAGCCCGACAGAGCCCGACAGAGCCCGACAGGGCCCGACAGGGCCCGACAGGGCCCAGTAGAGCCCGACAGAGCCCGACAGAGCCCGACAGAGCCCAGTAGAGCCCGACAGAGCCCGACAGAGCCCGACAGAGCCCGACAGGGCCCGACAGGGCCCGACAGGGCCCAGTAGAGCCCGACAGAGCCTGACAGAGCCCGACAGGGCCCGACAGGGCCCGACAGAGCCCGACAGAGCCCAGTAGAGCCCAGTAGAGCCCGACAGAGCCCGACAGAGCCCGACAGGGCCCGACAGAGCCCGACAGAGCCTGACAGAGCCCGATAGAGCCCGACAGGGCCCGACAGAGCCCGACAGGGCCCGACAGGGCCCGACAGAGCCCGACAGAGCCCAGTAGAGCCCAGTAGAGCCCGACAGAGCCCGACAGAGCCCAGTAGAGCTCGGTAGAGCCCAGTAGAGCCCGACAGACCCCGACAGAGCCCGACAGAGCCCGACAGGGCCCGACAGGGCCCGACAGGGCCCGACAGAGCCCAGAAGAGCCCAGTAGAGCCCGACAGAGCCCGACAGAGCCCGACAGAGCCCAGTAGAGCCCAGTAGAGCCCGACAGAGCCCGACAGAGCCCGACAGAGCCCGACAGGGCCCGATAGGGCCCGACAGGGCCCAGTTTAGCCCAGTAGAGCCCGACAGAGCCCGACAGAGCCCAACAGAGCCCAGTAGAGCCCGACAGAGCCCGACAGGGCCCGACAGAGCCCGACAGAGCCCGACAGGGCCCGACAGGGCCCGACAGGGCCCGACAGAGCCCAGTTTAGCCCAGTAGAGCCCGACAGAGCCCGACAGAGCCCGACAGGGCCCGACAGGGCCCGACAGAGCCCGACAGAGCCCGACAGGGCCTGACAGAGCCCGACAGAGCCCGACAGGGGCCCGACAGAGCCCAGTAGAGCCCGACAGAGCCCGACAGAGCCCGACAGGGCCCGACAGGGCCCGACAGAGCCCGACAGGGCCCGAGAGGGCCCGACAGAGCCCGACAGAGCCCGACAGGGCCCAGTAGAGCCCGACAGAGCCCGACAGAGCCCGACAGAGCCCGACAGGGCCCGACAGGGCCCAGTAGAGCCCGACAGAGCCCGACAGAGCCCGACAGGGCCCGACAGGGCCCGACAGAGCCCGACAGGGCCCGACAGAGCCCGACAGGGCCCGACAGGGCCCAGTAGAGCCCGACAGAGCCCGACAGAGCCCGACAGGGCCCGACAGGGCCCGACAGAGCCCGACAGAGCCCGACAGGGCCCGACAGGGCCCGACAGAGCCCAGTAGAGCCCGACAGAGCCCGACAGAGCCCGACAGGGCCCGACAGAACCCGACAGAGGCCGACAGAGCCCAGTAGAGCCCGACAGAGCCCGACAGAGCCTGACAGGGCCCGACAGAGCCCGACAGGGCCCAGTAGAGCCCGACAGAGCCCGACAGGGCCCGACAGGGCCCGACAGAGCCCGACAGGGCCCAGTAGAGCCCGACAGAGTTCAGTAGAGCCCAGTAGAGCCCGACAGAGCCCGACAGAGCCCGACAGAGCCCGACAGAACCCGACAGAACCCGACAGGGCCCGATAGAGCCCAGTAGAGCCCGACAGAGCCCGACAGAGCCCGACAGGGCCCGACAGGGCCCGACAGGGCCCAGTAGAGCCCGACAGAGCCCGACAGAGCCCGACAGAGCCCGACAGGGCCCGACAGGGCCCGACAGAGCCCGACAGAGCCCAGTAGAGCCCAGTAGAGCCCGACAGAGCCCGACAGAGCCCGACAGGGCCCGACAGAGCCCGACAGAGCCTGACAGAGCCCGATAGAGCCCGACAGGGCCCGACAGGGCCCGACAGGGCCCGACAGGGCCCGACAGAGCCCGACAGAGCCCAGTAGAGCCCAGTAGAGCCCGACAGAGCCCGACAGAGCCCAGTAGAGCTCGGTAGAGCCCAGTAGAGCCCGACAGACCCCGACAGAGCCCGACAGAGCCCGACAGGGCCCGACAGGGCCCGACAGGGCCCGACAGAGCCCAGAAGAGCCCAGTAGAGCCCGACAGAGCCCGACAGAGCCCGACAGAGCCCAGTAGAGCCCAGTAGAGCCCGACAGAGCCCGACAGAGCCCGACAGAGCCCGACAGGGCCCGACAGGGCCCGACAGGGCCCAGTTTAGCCCAGTAGAGCCCGACAGAGCCCGACAGAGCCCAACAGAGCCCAGTAGAGCCCGACAGAGCCCGACAGGGCCCGACAGAGCCCGACAGAGCCCGACAGGGCCCGACAGGGCCCGACAGGGCCCGACAGAGCCCAGTTTAGCCCAGTAGAGCCCGACAGAGCCCGACAGGGCCCGACAGGGCCCGACAGAGCCCGACAGAGCCCGACAGGGCCCGACAGAGCCCAGTAGAGCCCGACAGAGCCCGACAGAGCCCGACAGGGCCCGACAGGGCCCGACAGAGCCCGACAGGGCCCGAGAGGGCCCGACAGAGCCCGACAGAGCCCGACAGGGCCCAGTAGAGCCCGACAGAGCCCGACAGAGCCCGACAGAGCCCGACAGGGCCCGACAGGGCCCAGTAGAGCCCGACAGAGCCCGACAGAGCCCGACAGGGCCCGACAGGGCCCGACAGAGCCCGACAGGGCCCGACAGAGCCCGACAGAGCCCGACAGAGCCCGACAGGGCCCGACAGGGCCCAGTAGAGCCCGACAGAGCCCGACAGAGCCCGACAGGGCCCGACAGAGCCCGACAGGGCCCGACAGAGCCCGACAGGGCCCGACAGGGCCCGACAGAGCCCAGTAGAGCCCGACAGAGCCCGACAGAGCCCGACAGGGCCCGACAGAACCCGACAGAGGCCGACAGAGCCCAGTAGAGCCCGACAGAGCCCGACAGAGCCTGACAGGGCCCGACAGAGCCCGACAGGGCCCAGTAGAGCCCGACAGAGCCCGACAGGGCCCGACAGGGCCCGACAGAGCCCGACAGGGCCCAGTAGAGCCCGACAGAGCCCAGTAGAGCCCAGTAGAGCCCGACAGAGCCCGACAGAGCCCGACAGAGCCCGACAGAACCCGACAGAACCCGACAGGGCCCGATAGAGCCCAGTAGAGCCCGACAGAGCCCGACAGAGCCCGACAGGGCCCGACAGGGCCCGACAGGACCCGACAGAGCCCGACAGGGCCCAGTAGAGCCCGACAGAACCCGACAGAGCCCGACAGAGCCCGACAGGGCCCGACAGGGCCCGACAGGGCCCGACAGAGCCCAGTAGAGCCCGACAGAGCCCGACAGAGCCCGACAGGGCCCGACAGGGCCCAGTAGAGCCCGACAGAGCCCGACAGAGCCCGACAGGGCCCGACAGGGCCCGACAGAGCCCGACAGGGCCCGACAGAGCCCGACAGGGCCCGACAGGGCCCAGTAGAGCCCGACAGAGCCCGACAGAGCCCGACAGGGCCCGACAGGGCCCGACAGAGCCCGACAGAGCCCGACAGGGCCCGACAGGGCCCGACAGAGCCCAGTAGAGCCCGACAGAGCCCGACAGAGCCCGACAGGGCCCGACAGAACCCGACAGAGGCCGACAGAGCCCAGTAGAGCCCGACAGAGCCCGACAGAGCCTGACAGGGCCCGACAGAGCCCGACAGGGCCCAGTAGAGCCCGACAGAGCCCGACAGGGCCCGACAGGGCCCGACAGAGCCCGACAGGGCCCAGTAGAGCCCGACAGAGTTCAGTAGAGCCCAGTAGAGCCCGACAGAGCCCGACAGAGCCCGACAGAGCCCGACAGAACCCGACAGAACCCGACAGGGCCCGATAGAGCCCAGTAGAGCCCGACAGAGCCCGACAGAGCCCGACAGGGCCCGACAGGGCCCGACAGGGCCCAGTAGAGCCCGACAGAGCCCGACAGAGCCCGACAGAGCCCGACAGGGCCCGACAGGGCCCGACAGAGCCCGACAGAGCCCAGTAGAGCCCAGTAGAGCCCGACAGAGCCCGACAGAGCCCGACAGGGCCCGACAGAGCCCGACAGAGCCTGACAGAGCCCGATAGAGCCCGACAGGGCCCGACAGGGCCCGACAGGGCCCGACAGGGCCCGACAGAGCCCGACAGGGCCCAGTAGAGCCCAGTAGAGCCCGACAGAGCCCGACAGAGCCCAGTAGAGCTCGGTAGAGCCCAGTAGAGCCCGACAGACCCCGACAGAGCCCGACAGAGCCCGACAGGGCCCGACAGGGCCCGACAGGGCCCGACAGAGCCCAGAAGAGCCCAGTAGAGCCCGACAGAGCCCGACAGAGCCCGACAGAGCCCAGTAGAGCCCAGTAGAGCCCGACAGAGCCCGACAGAGCCCGACAGAGCCCGACAGGGCCCGACAGGGCCCGACAGGGCCCAGTTTAGCCCAGTAGAGCCCGACAGAGCCCGACAGAGCCCAACAGAGCCCAGTAGAGCCCGACAGAGCCCGACAGGGCCCGACAGAGCCCGACAGAGCCCGACAGGGCCCGACAGGGCCCGACAGGGCCCGACAGAGCCCAGTTTAGCCCAGTAGAGCCCGACAGAGCCCGACAGGGCCCGACAGGGCCCGACAGAGCCCGACAGAGCCCGACAGGGCCCGACAGAGCCCAGTAGAGCCCGACAGAGCCCGACAGAGCCCGACAGGGCCCGACAGGGCCCGACAGAGCCCGACAGGGCCCGAGAGGGCCCGACAGAGCCCGACAGAGCCCGACAGGGCCCAGTAGAGCCCGACAGAGCCCGACAGAGCCCGACAGAGCCCGACAGGGCCCGACAGGGCCCAGTAGAGCCCGACAGAGCCCGACAGAGCCCGACAGGGCCCGACAGGGCCCGACAGAGCCCGACAGGGCCCGACAGAGCCCGACAGAGCCCGACAGAGCCCGACAGGGCCCGACAGGGCCCAGTAGAGCCCGACAGAGCCCGACAGAGCCCGACAGGGCCCGACAGAGCCCGACAGGGCCCGACAGGGCCCGACAGAGCCCAGTAGAGCCCGACAGAGCCCGACAGAGCCCGACAGGGCCCGACAGAACCCGACAGAGGCCGACAGAGCCCAGTAGAGCCCGACAGAGCCCGACAGAGCCTGACAGGGCCCGACAGAGCCCGACAGGGCCCAGTAGAGCCCGACAGAGCCCGACAGGGCCCGACAGGGCCCGACAGAGCCCGACAGGGCCCAGTAGAGCCCGACAGAGCCCAGTAGAGCCCAGTAGAGCCCGACAGAGCCCGACAGAGCCCGACAGAGCCCGACAGAACCCGACAGAACCCGACAGGGCCCGATAGAGCCCAGTAGAGCCCGACAGAGCCCGACAGAGCCCGACAGGGCCCGACAGGGCCCGACAGGACCCGACAGAGCCCGACAGGGCCCAGTAGAGCCCGACAGAACCCGACAGAGCCCGACAGAGCCCGACAGAGCCCGACAGGGCCCGACAGGGCCCGACAGGGCCCAGTAGAGCCCGACAGAGCCCGACAGAGCCCGACAGAGCCCGACAGAACCCGACAGATCCCAGTAGAGCCCGACAGAGCCCGACAGAGCCCGACAGAGCCCGACAGGGCCCGACAGGGCCCGGTAGAGCCCGACAGAGCCCGACAGAGCCAGACAGAGCCCAGTAGAGCCCGACAGAGCCCGACAGAGCCCGACAGAGCCCGACAGGGCCCGACAGGGCCCGACAGGGCCCAGTAGAGCCCGACAGAGCCCGACAGAGCCCGACAGAGCCCGACAGGGCCCGACAGGGCCCGACAGAGCCCGACAGAGCCCAGTAGAGCCCAGTAGAGCCCGACAGAGCCCGACAGAGCCCGACAGGGCCCGACAGAGCCCGACAGAGCCTGACAGAGCCCGATAGAGCCCGACAGGGCCCGACAGAGCCCGACAGGGCCCGACAGGGCCCGACAGAGCCCGACAGAGCCCAGTAGAGCCCAGTAGAGCCCGACAGAGCCCGACAGAGCCCAGTAGAGCCCAGTAGAGCCCAGTAGAGCCCGACAGACCCCGACAGAGCCCGACAGAGCCCGACAGGGCCCGACAGGGCCCGACAGGGCCCGACAGGGCCCGACAGAGCCCAGAAGAGCCCAGTAGAGCCCGACAGAGCCCGACAGAGCCCGACAGAGCCCAGTAGAGCCCAGTAGAGCCCGACAGAGCCCGACAGAGCCCGACAGAGCCCGACAGGGCCCGACAGGGCCCGACAGGGCCCAGTTTAGCCCAGTAGAGCCCGACAGAGCCCGACAGAGCCCAACAGAGCCCAGTAGAGCCCGACAGAGCCCGACAGGGCCCGACAGAGCCCGACAGAGCCCGACAGGGCCCGACAGGGCCCGACAGGGCCCGACAGAGCCCAGTTTAGCCCAGTAGAGCCCGACAGACCCCGACAGAGCCCGACAGGGCCCGACAGAACCCGACAGAGGCCGACAGAGCCCAGTAGAGCCCGACAGAGCCCGACAGAGCCCGACAGAGCCCGACAGGGCCCGACAGGGCCCGACAGGGCCCAGTAGAGCCCAACAGAGCCCGACAGAGCCCGACAGAGCCCAACAGAGACCGAGAGGGCCCGACAGAGCCCGAGAGGGCCCGACAGGGCCCAGTAGAGCCCGACAGAGCCCGACAGAGACCGACAGAGCCCGACAGAGCCCGAGAGGGCCCGACAGAGCCCAGTAGAGCCCGACAGAGCCCGACAGGGCCCGACCGGGCCCGACAGAGCCCAGTAGAGCCCAACAGAGCCCGACAGAGCCCGACAGAGCCCGACAGAGCCCAGTAGAGCCCGACAGAGCCCGACAGAGCCCGACAGGGCCCGACAGAGCCCGACAGAGCCCAGTAGAGCCCGACAGAGCCCGACAGGGCCCGACAGGGCCCGACAGAGCCCGACAGGGCCCAGTAGAGCCCGACAGAGCCCAGTAGAGCCCAGTAGAGCCCGACAGAGCCCGACAGAGCCCGACAGAGCCCGACAGAACCCGACAGAACCCGACAGGGCCCGACAGAGCCCAGTAGAGCCCGACAGAGCCCGACAGAGCCCGACAGGGCCCGACAGGGCCCAGTAGAGCCCGACAGAACCCGACAGAGCCCGACAGAGCCCGACAGGGCCCGACCGGGCCCGACAGAGCCCAGTAGAGCCCGACAGAGCCCGACAGAGCCCGACAGGGCCCGACAGGGCCCGACAGGGCCCGACAGAGCCCGAAAGAGCCCGACAGGGCCCAGTAGAGCCCGACAGAACCCGACAGAGCCAGACAGAGCCCGACAGGGCCCGACAGAGCCCGACAGAGCCCGACAGAGCCCGACAGAGCCCGACAGAGCCCGACAGAGCCCGACAGAACCCGACAGAGCCCAGTAGAGCCCGACAGAGCCCGACAGAGCCCGACAGAGCCCGACAGGGCCCGACAGGGCCCGACAGGGCCCAGTAGAGCCCGACAGAGCCCGACAGAGCCCGACAGAGCCCGACAGGGCCCGACAGGGCCCGACAGAGCCCGACAGAGCCCAGTAGAGCCCAGTAGAGCCCGACAGAGCCCGACAGAGCCCGACAGGGCCCGACAGAGCCCGACAGAGCCTGACAGAGCCCGATAGAGCCCGACAGGGCCCGACAGAGCCCGACAGGGCCCGACAGGGCCCGACAGAGCCCGACAGAGCCCAGTAGAGCCCAGTAGAGCCCGACAGAGCCCGACAGAGCCCAGTAGAGCCCAGTAGAGCCCAGTAGAGCCCGACAGACCCCGACAGAGCCCGACAGAGCCCGACAGGGCCCGACAGGGCCCGACAGGGCCCGACAGAGCCCAGAAGAGCCCAGTAGAGCCCGACAGAGCCCGACAGAGCCCGACAGAGCCCGACAGAGCCCAGTAGAGCCCAGTAGAGCCCGACAGAGCCCGACAGAGCCCGACAGAGCCCGACAGGGCCCGACAGGGCCCGACAGGGCCCAGTTTAGCCCAGTAGAGCCCGACAGAGCCCGACAGAGCCCAACACAGCCCAGTAGAGCCCGACAGAGCCCGACAGGGCCCGACAGAGCCCGACAGAGCCCGACAGGGCCCGACAGGGCCCGACAGGGCCCGACAGAGCCCAGTTTAGCCCAGTAGAGCCCGACAGAGCCCGACAGAGCCCGACAGGGCCCGACAGAACCCGACAGGGCCCGACAGGGCCCGACAGAGCCCAGTAGAGCCCGACAGAGCCCGACAGAGCCCGACAGGGCCCGACAGGGCCCGACAGAGCCCGAGAGGGCCTGACAGAGCCCGACAGAGCCCGACAGGGCCCAGTAGAGCCCGACAGAGCCCGACAGAGCCCGACAGAGCCCGACAGGGCCCGACAGGGCCCAGTAGAGCCCGACAGAGCCCGACAGAGCCCGACAGGGCCCGACAGGGCCCGACAGAGCCCGACAGGGCCCGACAGAGCCCGACAGAGCCCGACAGGGCCCGACAGGGCCCAGTAGAGCCCGACAGAGCCCGACAGAGCCCGACAGGGCCCGACAGGGCCCGACAGAGCCCGAAAGGGCCCGACAGGGCCCGACAGAGCCCAGTAGAGCCCGACAGAGCCCGACAGAGCCCGACAGGGCCCGACAGAACCCGACAGAGGCCGACAGATCCCAGTAGAGCCCGACAGAGCCCGACAGAGCCTGACAGGGCCCGACAGAGCCCGACAGGGCCCAGTAGAGCCCGACAGAGCCCGACAGGGCCCGACAGGGCCCGACAGAGCCCGACAGGGCCCAGTAGAGCCCGACAGAGCCCAGTAGAGCCCAGTAGAGCCCGACAGAGCCCGACAGAGCCCGACAGAGCCCGACAGAACCCGACAGAACCCGACAGGGCCCGACAGAGACCAGTAGAGCCCGACAGAGCCCGACAGGGCCCGACAGGGCCCGACAGGGCCCGACAGAGCCCGACAGAGCCCGACAGGGCCCAGTAGAGCCCGACAGAACCCGACAGAGCCCGACAGAGCCCGACAGGGCCCGACAGAGCCCGACAGAGCCCAGTAGAGCCCGACAGAGCCCGACAGAGCCCGACAGAGCCCGACAGAACCCGACAGAGCCCAGTAGAGCCCGACAGAGCCCGACAGAGCCCGACAGAGCCCGACAGGGCCCGACAGGGCCCAGTAGAGCCCGACAGAGCCCGACAGAGCCCGACAGAGCCCGACAGAGCCCAGTAGAGCCCGACAGAGCCCGACAGAGCCCGACAGAGCCCGACAGGGCCCGACAGGGCCCGACAGGGCCCAGTAGAGCCCGACAGAGCCCGACAGAGCCCGACAGAGCCCGACAGGGCCCGACAGGGCCCGACAGAGCCCGACAGAGCCCAGTAGAGCCCAGTAGAGCCCGACAGAGCCCGACAGAGCCCGACAGGGCCCGACAGAGCCCGACAGAGCCTGACAGAGCCCGATAGAGCCCGACAGGGCCCGACAGAGCCCGACAGGGCCCGACAGGGCCCGACAGAGCCCGACAGAGCCCAGTAGAGCCCAGTAGAGCCCGACAGAGCCCGTCAGAGCCCAGTAGAGCCCAGTAGAGCCCAGTAGAGCCCGACAGACCCCGACAGAGCCCGACAGAGCCCGACAGGGCCCGACAGGGCCCGACAGGGCCCGACAGAGCCCAGAAGAGCCCAGTAGAGCCCGACAGAGCCCGACAGAGCCCGACAGAGCCCAGTAGAGCCCAGTAGAGCCCGACAGAGCCCGACAGAGCCCGACAGAGCCCGACAGGGCCCGACAGGGCCCGACAGGGCCCAGTTTAGCCCAGTAGAGCCCGACAGAGCCCGACAGAGCCCAACAGAGCCCAGCAGAGCCCGACAGAGCCCGACAGGGCCCGACAGGGCCCGACAGGGCCCGACAGAGCCCAGTTTAGCCCAGTAGAGCCCGACAGAGCCCGACAGAGCCCGACAGGGCCCGACAGGGCCCGACAGAGCCCGACAGAGCCCGACAGGGCCCGACAGAGCCCGACAGAGCCCGACAGGGCCCGACAGAGCCCAGTAGAGCCCGACAGAGCCCGACAGAGCCCGACAGGGCCCGACAGGGCCCGACAGAGCCCGACAGGGCCCGAGAGGGCCCGACAGAGCCCGACAGAGCCCGACAGGGCCCAGTAGAGCCCGACAGAGCCCGACAGAGCCCGACAGGGTCCGACAGGGCCCAGTAGAGCCCGACAGAGCCCGACAGAGCCCGACAGGGCCCGACAGGGCCCGACAGAGCCCGACAGGGCCCGACAGAGCCCGACAGAGCCCGACAGAGCCCGACAGGGCCCGACAGGGCCCAGTAGAGCCCGACAGAGCCCGACAGAGCCCGACAGGGCCCGACAGGGCCCGACAGATCCCGACAGAGCCCGACAGGGCCCGACAGGGCCCGACAGAGCCCAGTAGAGCCCGACAGAGCCCGACAGAGCCCGACAGGGCCCGACAGAACCCGACAGAGGCCGACAGAGTCCAGTAGAGCCCGACAGAGCCCGACAGAGCCCGACAGAGCCCGACAGGGCCCGACAGGGCCCGACAGGGCCCAGTAGAGCCCGACAGAGCCCGACAGAGCCCGACAGAGCCCAACAGATCCCGAGAGGGCCCGACAGAGCCCGAGAGGGCCCGACAGGGCCCAGTAGAGCCCGACAGAGCCCGACAGAGACCGACAGAGCCCGACAGAGCCCGAGAGGGCCCGACAGAGCCCAGTAGAGCCCGACAGAGCCCGACAGAGCCTGACAGAGCCCGACAGAACCCGACAGAGCCCTACAGAGCCCGACAGGGCCCGACAGGGCCCGACAGGGCCGACAGAGATCGACAGAGCCCGACAGGGCCCAGTAGAGCCCGACAGAGCCCGACAGAGTCCAGTAGAGCCCAGTAGAGCCCGACAGAGCCCGACAGAGCCCCGACAGAGCCCGACAGAACCCGACAGAGCCCGACAGAGACCAGTTGAGCCCGACAGAGCCCGACAGAGCCCGACAGAGTCCGACAGGGCCCGACAGGGCCCAGTAGAGCCCGACAGAGCCCGACAGAGCCCGACAGAGCCCGACAGGGCCCAGTAGAGCCCGACAGAGCCCGACAGAGCCCGACAGAGCCCGACAGGGCCCGACCGGGCCCGACAGAGCCCAGTAGAGCCCAACAGAGCCCGACAGAGCCCGACAGAGCCCGACAGAGCCCAGTAGAGCCCGACAGAGCCCGACAGAGCCCGACAGGGCCCGACAGAGCCCGACAGAGCCCAGTAGAGCCCGACAGAGCCCGACAGAGCCCGACAGAGCCCGACAGGGCCCGACAGGGCCCGACAGGGCCCAGTAGAGCCCGACAGAGCCCGATAGAGCCCGACAGAGCCCGACAGAGCCTGACAGGGCCTGACAGAGCCCGACAGGGCACAGTAGAGCCCGACAGAGCCCGACAGGGCCCGACAGGGCCCGACAGAGCCCGACAGGGCCCAGTAGAGCCCGACAGAGCCCAGTAGAGCCCAGTAGAGCCCGACAGAGCCCGACAGAGCCCGACAGAGCCCGACAGAACCCGACAGAACCCGACAGGGCCCGACAGAGCCCAGTAGAGCTCGACAGAGCCCGACAGAGCCCGACAGGGCCCGACAGGGCCCGACAGGGCCCGACAGAGCCCGACAGAGCCCGACAGGGCCCAGTAGAGCCCGACAGAACCCGACAGAGCCCGACAGAGCCCGACAGGGCCCGACAGAGCCCGACAGAGCCCAGTAGAGCCCGACAGAGCCCGACAGAGCCCGACAGAGCCCGACAGAACCCGACAGAGCCCAGTAGAGACCGACAGAGCCCGACAGAGCCCGACAGAGCCCGACAGGGCCCGACAGGGCCCGACAGGGCCCAGTAGAGCCCGACAGAGCCCGACAGAGCCCGACAGAGCCCAGTAGAGCCCGACAGAGCCCGACAGAGCCCGACAGAGCCCGACAGGGCCCGACCAGGGCCCGACAGGGCCCAGTAGAGCCCGACAGAGCCTGAACAGAGCCCGACAGGGCCCGACAGGGCCCGACAGAGCCCGACAGAGCCCAGTAGAGCCCAGTAGAGCCCGACAGAGCCCGACAGAGCCCGACAGGGCCCGACAGAGCCCGACAGAGCCTGACAGAGCCCGATAGAGCCCGACAGGGCCCGACAGAGCCCGACAGGGCCCGACAGGGCCCGACAGAGCCCGACAGAGCCCAGTAGAGCCCAGTAGAGCCCGACAGAGCCCGATAGAGCCCAGTAGAGCTCGGTAGAGCCCAGTAGAGCCCGACAGACCCCGACAGAGCCCGACAGAGCCCGACAGGGCCCGACAGGGCCCGACAGGGCCCGACAGAGCCCAGAAGAGCCCAGTAGAGCCCGACCAGAGCCCGACAGAGCCCGACAGAGCCCAGTAGAGCCCAGTAGAGCCCGACAGAGCCCGACAGAGCCCGACAGAGCCCGACAGGGCCCGATAGGGCCCGACAGGGCCCAGTTTAGCCCAGTAGAGCCCGACAGAGCCCGACAGAGCCCAACAGAGCCCAGTAGAGCCCGACAGAGCCCGACAGGGCCCGACAGAGCCCGACAGAGCCCGACAGGGCCCGACAGGGCCCGACAGGGCCCGACAGAGCCCAGTTTAGCCCAGTAGAGCCCGACAGAGCCCGACAGAGCCCGACAGGGCCCGACAGGGCCCGACAGAGCCCGACAGAGCCCGACAGGGCCTGACAGAGCCCGACAGAGCCCGACAGGGCCCGACAGAGCCCAGTAGAGCCCGACAGAGCCCGACAGAGCCCGACAGGGCCCGACAGGGCCCGACAGAGCCCGACAGGGCCCGAGAGGGCCCGACAGAGCCCGACAGAGCCCGACAGGGCCCAGTAGAGCCCGACAGAGCCCGACAGAGCCCGACAGAGCCCGACAGGGCCCGACAGGGCCCAGTAGAGCCCGACAGAGCCCGACAGAGCCCGACAGGGCCCGACAGGGCCCGACAGAGCCCGACAGGGCCCGACAGAGCCCGACAGGGCCCGACAGGGCCCAGTAGAGCCCGACAGAGCCCGACAGAGCCCGACAGGGCCCGACAGGGCCCGACAGAGCCCGACAGAGCCCGACAGGGCCCGACAGGGCCCGACAGAGCCCAGTAGAGCCCGACAGAGCCCGACAGAGCCCGACAGGGCCCGACAGAACCCGACAGAGGCCGACAGAGCCCAGTAGAGCCCGACAGAGCCCGACAGAGCCTGACAGGGCCCGACAGAGCCCGACAGGGCCCAGTAGAGCCCGACAGAGCCCGACAGGGCCCGACAGGGCCCGACAGAGCCCGACAGGGCCCAGTAGAGCCCGACAGAGTTCAGTAGAGCCCAGTAGAGCCCGACAGAGCCCGACAGAGCCCGACAGAGCCCGACAGAACCCGACAGAACCCGACAGGGCCCGATAGAGCCCAGTAGAGCCCGACAGAGCCCGACAGAGCCCGACAGGGCCCGACAGGGCCCGACAGGGCCCAGTAGAGCCCGACAGAGCCCGACAGAGCCCGACAGAGCCCGACAGGGCCCGACAGGGCCCGACAGAGCCCGACAGAGCCCAGTAGAGCCCAGTAGAGCCCGACAGAGCCCGACAGAGCCCGACAGGGCCCGACAGAGCCCGACAGAGCCTGACAGAGCCCGATAGAGCCCGACAGGGCCCGACAGGGCCCGACAGAGCCCGACAGAGCCCAGTAGAGCCCAGTAGAGCCCGACAGAGCCCGACAGAGCCCAGTAGAGCTCGGTAGAGCCCAGTAGAGCCCGACAGACCCCGACAGAGCCCGACAGAGCCCGACAGGGCCCGACAGGGCCCGACAGGGCCCGACAGAGCCCAGAAGAGCCCAGTAGAGCCCGACAGAGCCCGACAGAGCCCGACAGAGCCCAGTAGAGCCCAGTAGAGCCCGACAGAGCCCGACAGAGCCCGACAGAGCCCGACAGGGCCCGACAGGGCCCGACAGGGCCCAGTTTAGCCCAGTAGAGCCCGACAGAGCCCGACAGAGCCCAACAGAGCCCAGTAGAGCCCGACAGAGCCCGACAGGGCCCGACAGAGCCCGACAGAGCCCGACAGGGCCCGACAGGGCCCGACAGGGCCCGACAGAGCCCAGTTTAGCCCAGTAGAGCCCGACAGAGCCCGACAGGGCCCGACAGGGCCCGACAGAGCCCGACAGAGCCCGACAGGGCCCGACAGAGCCCAGTAGAGCCCGACAGAGCCCGACAGAGCCCGACAGGGCCCGACAGGGCCCGACAGAGCCCGACAGGGCCCGAGAGGGCCCGACAGAGCCGACAGAGCCCGAGAGGGCCCAGTAGAGCCCGACAGAGCCCGACAGAGCCCGACAGAGCCCGACAGGGGCCCGACAGGGCCCAGTAGAGCCCGACAGAGCCCGACAGAGCCCGACAGGGCCCGACAGGGCCCGACAGAGCCCGACAGGGCCCGACAGAGCCCGACAGAGCCCGACAGAGCCCGACAGGGCCCGACAGGGCCCAGTAGAGCCCGACAGAGCCCGACAGAGCCCGACAGGGCCCGACAGAGCCCGACAGGGCCCGACAGAGCCCGACAGGGCCCGACAGGGCCCGACAGAGCCCAGTAGAGCCCGACAGAGCCCGACAGAGCCCGACAGGGCCCGACAGAACCCGACAGAGGCCGACAGAGCCCAGTAGAGCCCGACAGAGCCCGACAGAGCCTGACAGGGCCCGACAGAGCCCGACAGGGCCCAGTAGAGCCCGACAGAGCCCGACAGGGCCCGACAGGGCCCGACAGAGCCCGACAGGGCCCAGTAGAGCCCGACAGAGCCCAGTAGAGCCCAGTAGAGCCCGACAGAGCCCGACAGAGCCCGACAGAGCCCGACAGAACCCGACAGAACCCGACAGGGCCCGATAGAGCCCAGTAGAGCCCGACAGAGCCCGACAGAGCCCGACAGGGCCCGACAGGGCCCGACAGGACCCGACAGAGCCCGACAGGGCCCAGTAGAGCCCGACAGAACCCGACAGAGCCCGACAGAGCCCGACAGGGCCCGACAGGGCCCGACAGGGCCCAGTAGAGCCCGACAGAGCCCGACAGAGCCCGACAGAGCCCGACAGAACCCGACAGATCCCAGTAGAGCCCGACAGAGCCCGACAGAGCCCGACAGAGCCCGACAGGGCCCGACAGGGCCCGGTAGAGCCCGACAGAGCCCGACAGAGCCAGACAGAGCCCAGTAGAGCCCGACAGAGCCCGACAGAGCCCGACAGAGCCCGACAGGGCCCGACAGGGCCCGACAGGGCCCAGTAGAGCCCGACAGAGCCCGACAGAGCCCGACAGAGCCCGACAGGGCCCGACAGGGCCCGACAGAGCCCGACAGAGCCCAGTAGAGCCCAGTAGAGCCCGACAGAGCCCGACAGAGCCCGACAGGGCCCGACAGAGCCCGACAGAGCCTGACAGAGCCCGATAGAGCCCGACAGGGCCCGACAGAGCCCGACAGGGCCCGACAGGGCCCGACAGAGCCCGACAGAGCCCAGTAGAGCCCAGTAGAGCCCGACAGAGCCCGACAGAGCCCAGTAGAGCCCAGTAGAGCCCAGTAGAGCCCGACAGACCCCGACAGAGCCCGACAGAGCCCGACAGGGCCCGACAGGCCCGACAGGGCCCGACAGGGCCCGACAGAGCCCAGAAGAGCCCAGTAGAGCCCGACAGAGCCGACAGAGCCCGACAGAGCCCAGTAGAGCCCAGTAGAGCCCGACAGAGCCCGACAGAGCCCGACAGAGCCCGACAGGGCCCGACAGGGCCCGACAGGGCCCAGTTTAGCCCAGTAGAGCCCGACAGAGCCCGACAGAGCCCAACAGAGCCCAGTAGAGCCCGACAGAGCCCGACAGGGCCCGACAGAGCCCGACAGAGCCCGACAGGGCCGACAGGGCCCGACAGGGCCCGACAGAGCCCAGTTTAGCCCAGTAGAGCCCGACAGACCCCGACAGAGCCCGACAGGGCCCGACAGAACCCGACAGAGGCCGACAGAGCCCAGTAGAGCCCGACAGAGCCCGACAGAGCCCGACAGAGCCCGACAGGGCCCGACAGGGCCCGACAGGGCCCAGTAGAGCCCAACAGAGCCCGACAGAGCCCGACAGAGCCCAACAGAGACCGAGAGGGCCCGACAGAGCCCGAGAGGGCCCGACAGGGCCCAGTAGAGCCCGACAGAGCCCGACAGAGACCGACAGAGCCCGACAAAGCCCGAGAGGGCCCGACAGAGCCCAGTAGAGCCCGACAGAGCCCGACAGGGCCCGACCGGCCCGACAGAGCCCAGTAGAGCCCAACAGAGCCCGACAGAGCCCGACAGAGCCCGACAGAGCCCAGTAGAGCCCGACAGAGCCCGACAGAGCCCGACAGGGCCCGACAGAGCCCGACAGAGCCCAGTAGAGCCCGACAGAGCCCGACAGGGCCCGACAGGGCCCGACAGAGCCCGACAGGGCCCAGTAGAGCCCGACAGAGCCCAGTAGAGCCCAGTAGAGCCCGACAGAGCCCGACAGAGCCCGACAGAGCCCGACAGAACCCGACAGAACCCGACAGGGCCCGACAGAGCCCAGTAGAGCCCGACAGAGCCCGACAGAGCCCGACAGGGCCCGACAGGGCCCAGTAGAGCCCGACAGAACCCGACAGAGCCCGACAGAGCCCGACAGGGCCCGACCGGGCCCGACAGAGCCCAGTAGAGCCCGACAGAGCCCGACAGAGCCCGACAGAACCCGACAGAGCCCAGTAGAGCCCGACAGAGCCCGACAGAGCCCGACAGAGCCCGACAGGGCCCGACAGGGCCCGACAGGGCCCAGTAGCGCCCGACAGAGCCCGACAGAGCCCGACAGAGCCCGACAGAGCCCAGTAGAGCCCGACAGAGCCCGACAGAGCCCGACAGAGCCCGACAGGGCCCGACAGGGCCCAGTAGAGCCCGACAGAGCCCGACAGAGCCCGACAGAGCCCGACAGGGCCCGACAGGGCCCGACAGAGCCCGACAGAGCCCAGTAGAGCCCAGTAGAGCCCGACAGAGCCCGACAGAGCCCGACAGGGCCCGACAGAGCCCGACAGAGCCTGACAGAGCCCGATAGAGCCCGACAGGGCCCGACAGAGCCCGACAGGGCCCGACAGGGCCCGACAGAGCCCGACAGAGCCCAGTAGAGCCCAGTAGAGCCCGACAGAGCCCGACAGAGCCCAGTAGAGCCCAGTAGAGCCCAGTAGAGCCCGACAGACCCCGACAGAGCCCGACAGAGCCCGACAGGGCCCGACAGGGCCCGACAGGGCCCGACAGAGCCCAGAAGAGCCCAGTAGAGCCCGACAGAGCCCGACAGAGCCCGACAGAGCCCGACAGAGCCTAGTAGAGCCCAGTAGAGCCCGACAGAGCCCGACAGAGCCCGACAGAGCCCGACAGGGCCCGACAGGGCCCGACAGGGCCCAGTTTAGCCCAGTAGAGCCCGACAGAGCCCGACAGAGCCCAACAGAGCCCAGTAGAGCCCGACAGAGCCCGACAGGGCCCGACAGAGCCCGACAGAGCCCGACAGGGCCCGACAGGGCCCGACAGGGCCCAGTTTAGCCCAGTAGAGCCCGACAGAGCCCGACAGAGCCCGACAGGGCCCGACAGGGCCCGACAGAGCCCGACAGAGCCCGACAGGGCCCGACAGAGCCCGACAGAGCCCGACAGGGCCCGACAGAGCCCAGTAGAGCCCGACAGAGCCCGACAGAGCCCGACAGGGCCCGACAGGGCCCGACAGAGCCCGACAGGGCCCGAGAGGGCCCGACAGAGCCCGACAGAGCCCGACAGGGCCCAGTAGAGCCCGACAGAGCCCGACAGAGCCCGACAGAGCCCGACAGGGCCCGACAGGGCCCAGTAGAGCCCGACAGAGCCCGACAGAGCCCGACAGGGCCCGACAGGGCCCGACAGAGCCCGACAGGGCCCGACAGAGCCCGACAGAGCCCGACAGAGCCCGACAGGGCCCGACAGGGCCCAGTAGAGCCCGACAGAGCCCGACAGAGCCCGACAGGGCCCGACAGGGCCCGACAGAGCCCGACAGAGCCCGACAGGGCCCGACAGGGCCCGACAGAGCCCAGTAGAGCCCGACAGAGCCCGACAGAGCCCGACAGGGCCCGACAGAACCCGACAGAGGCCGACAGAGCCCAGTAGAGCCCGACAGAGCCCGACAGAGCCTGACAGGGCCCGACAGAGCCCGACAGGGCCCAGTAGAGCCCGACAGAGCCCGACAGGGCCCGACAGGGCCCGACAGAGCCCGACAGGGCCCAGTAGAGCCCGACAGAGCCCAGTAGAGCCCAGTAGAGCCCGACAGAGCCCGACAGAGCCCGACAGAGCCCGACAGAACCCGACAGAACCCGACAGGGCCCGACAGAGCCCAGTAGAGCCCGACAGAGCCCGACAGAGCCCGACAGGGCCCGACAGGGCCCGACAGGGCCCGACAGAGCCCGAGAGAGCCCGACAGGGCCCAGTAGAGCCCGACAGAACCCGACAGAGCCCGACAGAGCCCGACAGGGCCCGACAGAGCCCGACAGAGCCCAGTAGAGCCCGACAGAGCCCGACAGAGCCCGACAGAGCCCGACAGAACCCGACAGAGCCCAGTAGAGCCCGACAGAGCCCGACAGAGCCCGACAGAGCCCGACAGGGCCCGACAGGGCCCGACAGGGCCCAGTAGAGCCCGACAGAGCCCGACAGAGCCCGACAGAGCCCAGTAGAGCCCGACAGAGCCCGACAGAGCCCGACAGGGCCCGACAGGGCCCGACAGGGCCCAGTAGAGCCCGACAGACCCCGACAGAGCCCGACAGAGCCCGACAGGGCCCGACAGGGCCCGACAGAGCCCGACAGAGCCCAGTAGAGCCCAGTAGAGCCCGACAGAGCCCGACAGAGCCCGACAGGGCCCGACAGAGCCCGACAGAGCCTGACAGAGCCCGATAGAGCCCGACAGGGCCCGACAGAGCCCGACAGGGCCCGACAGGGCCCGACAGGGCCCGACAGAGCCCAGAAGAGCCCAGTAGAGCCCGACAGAGCCCGACAGAGCCCGACAGAGCCCGACAGAGCCCAGTAGAGCCCAGTAGAGCCCGACAGAGCCCGACAGAGCCCGACAGAGCCCGACAGGGCCCGATAGGGCCCGACAGGGCCCAGTTTAGCCCAGTAGAGCCCGACAGAGCCCGACAGAGCCCAACAGAGCCCAGTAGAGCCCGACAGAGCCCGACAGGGCCCGACAGAGCCCGACAGAGCCCGACAGAGCCCGACAGGGCCCGACAGGGCCCGACAGAGCCCAGTTTAGCCCAGTAGAGCCCGACAGAGCCCGACAGGGCCCGACAGGGCCCGACAGAGCCCGACAGAGCCCGACAGGGCCCGACAGAGCCCGACAGAGCCCGACAGGGCCCGACAGAGCCCAGTAGAGCCCGACAGAGCCCGACAGAGCCCGACAGGGCCCGACAGGGCCCGACAGAGCCCGACAGGGCCCGAGAGGGCCCGACAGAGCCCGACAGAGCCCGACAGGGCCCAGTAGAGCCCGACAGAGCCCGACAGAGCCCGACAGAGCCCGACAGGGCCCGACAGGGCCCAGTAGAGCCCGACAGAGCCCGACAGAGCCCGACAGGGCCCGACAGGGCCCGACAGAGCCCGACAGGGCCCGACAGAGCCCGACAGAGCCCGACAGAGCCCGACAGGGCCCAGTAGAGCCCGACAGAGCCCGACAGAGCCCGACAGGGCCCGACAGGGCCCGACAGAGCCCGACAGAGCCCGACAGGGCCCGACAGGGTCCGACAGAGCCCAGTAGAGCCCGACAGAGCCCGACAGAGCCCGACAGGGCCCGACAGAACCCGACAGAGGCCGACAGAGCCCAGTAGAGCCCGACAGATCCCGACAGAGCCCGACAGAGCCCGACAGGGCCCGACAGGGCCCAGTAGAGCCCGACAGAGCCCGACAGAGCCCGACAGAGCCCAACAGAGCCCGAGAGGGCCCGACAGAGCCCGAGAGGGCCCGACAGGGCCCAGTAGAGCCCGACAGAGCCCGACAGACACCGACAGAGCCCGACAGAGCCCGAGAGGGACCAACAGAGCCCAGTAGAGCCCGACAGCGCCCGACAGAGCCTGACAGAGCCCGACAGAACCCGACAGAGCCCGACAGAGCCCGACAGGGCCCGACAGGGCCCGACAGGGCCCGACAGAGATCGACAGAGCCCGACAGGGCCCAGTAGAGCCCGACAGAGCCCGACAGAGCCCAGTAGAGCCCAGTAGAGCCCGACAGAGCCCGACAGAGCCCGACAGAGCCCGACAGAACCCGACAGAGCCCGACAGAGACCAGTTGAGCCCGACAGAGCCCGACAGAGCCCGACAGAGCCCGACAGGGCCCGACAGGGCCCAGTAGAGCCCGACAGAGCCCGACAGAGCCCGACAGAGCCCGACAGGGCCCAGTAGAGCCCGACAGAGCCCGACAGAGCCCGACAGAGCCCGACAGGGCCCGACCGGGCCCGACAGAGCCCAGTAGAGCCCAACAGAGCCCGACAGAGCCCGACAGAGCCCGACAGAGCCCAGTAGAGCCCGACAGAGCCCGACAGAGCCCGACAGGGCCCGACAGAGCCCGACAGAGCCCAGTAGAGCCCGACAGAGCCCGACAGAGCCCGACAGAGCCCGACAGGGCCCGACAGGGCCCGACAGGGCCCAGTAGAGCCCGACAGAGCCCGATAGAGCCCGACAGAGCCCGACAGAGCCTGACAGGGCCCGACAGAGCCCGACAGGGCCCAGTAGAGCCCGACAGAGCCCGACAGGGCCCGACAGGGCCCGACAGAGCCCGACAGGGCCCAGTAGAGCCCGACAGAGCCCAGTAGAGCCCAGTAGAGCCCGACAGAGCCCGACAGAGCCCGACAGAGCCCGACAGAACCCGACAGAACCCGACAGGGCCCGACAGAGCCCAGTAGAGCCCGACAGAGCCCGACAGAGCCCGACAGGGCCCGACAGGGCCCGACAGGGCCCGACAGAGCCCGACAGAGCCCGACAGGGCCCAGTAGAGCCCGACAGAACCCGACAGAGCCCGACAGAGCCCGACAGGGCCCGACAGAGCCCGACAGAGCCCAGTAGAGCCCGACAGAGCCCGACAGAGCCCGACAGAGCCCGACAGAACCCGACAGAGCCCAGTAGAGCCCGACAGAGCCCGACAGAGCCCGACAGAGCCCGACAGGGCCCGAC
Source organism: Caloenas nicobarica (assembly GCF_036013445.1). Classification (NCBI taxonomy): domain Eukaryota; kingdom Metazoa; phylum Chordata; class Aves; order Columbiformes; family Columbidae; genus Caloenas; species Caloenas nicobarica. The sequence continues at coordinate 175,661 of NW_027017205.1, forward strand.
AGGGCCCGACAGGTCCCAGTAGAGCCCGACAGAGCCCGACAGAGCCCGACAGAGCCCAGTAGAGCCCGACAGAGCCCGACAGAGCCCGACAGAGCCCGACAGGGCCCGACAGGGCCCGACAGGGCCCAGTAGAGCCCGACAGAGCCCGACAGAGCCCGACAGAGCCCGACAGGGCCCGACAGGGCCCGACAGAGCCCGACAGAGCCCAGTAGAGCCCAGTAGAGCCCGACAGAGCCCGACAGAGCCCGACAGGGCCCGACAGAGCCCGACAGAGCCCGACAGAGCCCGATAGAGCCCGACAGGGCCCGACAGAGCCCGACAGGGCCCGACAGGGCCCGACAGAGCCCGACAGAGCCCAGTAGAGCCCAGTAGAGCCCGACAGAGCCCGACAGAGCCCAGTAGAGCCCAGTAGAGCCCAGTAGAGCCCGACAGACCCCGACAGAGCCCGACAGAGCCCGACAGGGCCCGACAGGGCCCGACAGGGCCCGACAGAGCCCAGAAGAGCCCAGTAGAGCCCGACAGAGCCCGACAGAGCCCGACAGAGCCCGACAGAGCCCAGTAGAGCCCAGTAGAGCCCGACAGAGCCCGACAGAGCCCGACAGAGCCCGACAGGGCCCGACAGGGCCCGACAGGGCCCAGTTTAGCCCAGTAGAGCCCGACAGAGCCCGACAGAGCCCAACAGAGCCCAGTAGAGCCCGACAGAGCCCGACAGGGCCCGACAGAGCCCGACAGAGCCCGACAGGGCCCGACAGGGCCCGACAGGGCCCGACAGAGCCCGACAGAGCCCGACATGGCCCGACAGAGCCCGACAGAGCCCGACAGGGCCCGACAGAGCCCAGTAGAGCCCGACAGAGCCCGACAGAGCCCGACAGGGCCCGACAGGGCCCGACAGAGCCCGACAGGGCCCGAGAGGGCCCGACAGAGCCCGACAGAGCCCGACAGGGCCCAGTAGAGCCCGACAGAGCCCGACAGAGCCCGACAGAGCCCGACAGGGCCCGACAGGGCCCAGTAGAGCCCGACAGAGCCCGACAGAGCCCGACAGGGCCCGACAGGGCCCGACAGGGCCCGACAGGGCCCGACAGAGCCCGACAGAGCCCGACAGAGCCCGACAGGGCCCGACAGGTCCCAGTAGAGCCCGACAGAGCCCGACAGAGCCCGACAGGGCCCGACAGGGCCCGACAGAGCCCGACAGAGCCCGACAGGGCCCGACAGGGCCCGACAGAGCCCAGTAGAGCCCGACAGAGCCCGACAGAGCCCGACAGGGCCCGACAGAACCCGACAGAGGCCGACAGAGCCCAGTAGAGCCCGACAGAGCCCGACAGAGCCTGACAGGGCCCGACAGAGCCCGACAGGGCCCAGTAGAGCCCGACAGAGCCCGACAGGGCCCGACAGGGCCCGACAGAGCCCGACAGGGCCCAGTAGAGCCCGACAGAGCCCAGTAGAGCCCAGTAGAGCCCGACAGAGCCCGACAGAGCCCGACAGAGCCCGACAGAACCCGACAGAACCCGACAGGGCCCGACAGAGCCCAGTAGAGCCCGACAGAGCCCGACAGAGCCCGACAGGGCCCGACAGGGCCCGACAGGGCCCGACAGAGCCCGACAGAGCCCGACAGGGCCCAGTAGAGCCCGACAGAACCCGACAGAGCCCGACAGAGCCCGACAGGGCCCGACAGAGCCCGACAGAGCCCAGTAGAGCCCGACAGAGCCCGACAGAGCCCGACAGAGCCCGACAGAACCCGACAGAGCCCAGTAGAGCCCGACAGAGCCCGACAGAGCCCGACAGAGCCCGACAGGGCCCGACAGGGCCCGACAGGGCCCAGTAGAGCCCAACAGAGCCCGACAGAGCGCGACAGAGCCCGACAGAGCCCAGTAGAGCCCGACAGAGCCCGACAGAGCCCGACAGAGCCCGACAGGGCCCGACAGGGCCCGACAGGGCCCAGTAGAGCCCGACAGAGCCCGACAGAGCCCGACAGGGCCCGACAGGGCCCGACAGAGCCCGACAGAGCCCAGTAGAGCCCAGTAGAGCCCGACAGAGCCCGACAGAGCCCGACAGGGCCCGACAGAGCCCGACAGAGCCTGACAGAGCCCGATAGAGCCCGACAGGGCCCGACAGAGCCCGACAGGGCCCGCCAGGGCCCGACAGAGCCCGACAGAGCCCAGTAGAGCCCAGTAGAGCCCGACAGAGCCCGACAGAGCCCAGTAGAGACCAGTAGAGCCCAGTAGAGCCCGACAGACCCCGACAGAGCCCGACAGAGCCCGACAGGGCCCGACAGGGCCCGACAGGGCCCGACAGAGCCCAGAAGAGCCCAGTAGAGCCCGACAGAGCCCGACAGAGCCCGACAGAGCCCGACAGAGCCCAGTAGAGCCCAGTAGAGCCCGACAGAGCCCGACAGAGCCCGACAGAGCCCGACAGGGCCCGACAGGGCCCGACAGGGCCCAGTTTAGCCCAGTAGAGCCCGACAGAGCCCGACAGAGCCCAACAGAGCCCAGTAGAGCCCGACAGAGCCCGACAGGGCCCGACAGAGCCCGACAGAGCCTGACAGGGCCCGACAGGGCCCGACAGGGCCCGACAGAGCCCAGTTTAGCCCAGTAGAGCCCGACAGAGCCCAACAGAGCCCGACAGGGCCCGACAGGGCCCGACAGAGCCCGACAGAGCCCGACAGGGCCCGACAGAGCCCAGTAGAGCCCGACAGAGCCCGACAGAGCCCGACAGAGCCTGACAGAGCCCGATAGAGCCCGACAGGGCCCGACAGAGCCCGACAGGGCCCGACAGAGCCCGACAGAGCCCGACAGAGCCCAGTAGAGCCCAGTAGAGCCCGACAGAGCCCGACAGAGCCCAGTAGAGCCCAGTAGTGCCCAGTAGAGCCCGACAGACCCCGACAGAGCCCGACAGAGCCTGACAGGGCCCAACAGGGCCCGACAGGGCCCGACAGAGCCCAGAAGAGCCCAGTAGAGCCCGACAGAGCCCGACAGAGCCCGACAGAGCCCGACAGAGCCCAGTAGAGCCCAGTAGAGCCCGACAGAGCCCGACAGAGCCCGACAGAGCCCGACAGGGCCCGATAGGGCCCGACAGGGCCCAGTTTAGCCCAGTAGAGCCCGACAGAGCCCGACAGAGCCCAACAGAGCCCAGTAGAGCCCGACAGAGCCCGACAGGGCCCGACAGAGCCCGACAGAGCCCGACAGGGCCCGACAGGGCCCGACAGGGCCCGACAGAGCCCAGTTTAGCCCAGTAGAGCCCGACAGAGCCCGACAGAGCCCAGTAGAGCCCGACAGAGCCCGACAGAGCCCGACAGGGCCCAGTAGAGCCCGACAGAGCCCGACAGAGCCCGACAGAGCCCGACAGGGCCCGACAGAGCCCGACAGAGCCCGACAGGGCCCGACAGGGCCCGACAGGGCCCGACAGAGCCCGACAGAGCCCGACATGGCCCGACAGAGCCCGACAGAGCCCGACAGGGCCCGACAGAGCCCAGTAGAGCCCGACAGAGCCCGACAGAGCCCGACAGGGCCCGACAGGGCCCGACAGAGCCCGACAGGGCCCGAGAGGGCCCGACAGAGCCCGACAGAGCCCGACAGGGCCCAGTAGAGCCCGACAGAGCCCGACAGAGCCCGACAGAGCCCGACAGGGCCCGACAGGGCCCAGTAGAGCCCGACAGAGCCCGACAGAGCCCGACAGGGCCCGACAGGGCCCGACAGGGCCCGACAGGGCCCGACAGAGCCCGACAGAGCCCGACAGAGCCCGACAGGGCCCGACAGGGCCCAGTAGAGCCCGACAGAGCCCGACAGAGCCCGACAGGGCCCGACAGGGCCCGACAGAGCCCGACAGAGCCCGACAGGGCCCGACAGGGCCCGACAGAGCCCAGTAGAGCCCGACAGAGCCCGACAGAGCCCGACAGGGCCCGACAGAACCCGACAGAGGCCGACAGAGCCCAGTAGAGCCCGACAGAGCCCGACAGAGCCTGACAGGGCCCGACAGAGCCCGACAGGGCCCAGTAGAGCCCGACAGAGCCCGACAGGGCCCGACAGGGCCCGACAGAGCCCGACAGGGCCCAGTAGAGCCCGACAGAGCCCAGTAGAGCCCAGTAGAGCCCGACAGAGCCCGACAGAGCCCGACAGAGCCCGACAGAACCCGACAGAACCCGACAGGGCCCGACAGAGCCCAGTAGAGCCCGACAGAGCCCGACAGAGCCCGACAGGGCCCGACAGGGCCCGACAGGGCCCGACAGAGCCCGACAGAGCCCGACAGGGCCCAGTAGAGCCCGACAGAACCCGACAGAGCCCGACAGAGCCCGACAGGGCCCGACAGAGCCCGACAGAGCCCAGTAGAGCCCGACAGAGCCCGACAGAGCCCGACAGAGCCCGACAGAACCCGACAGAGCCCAGTAGAGCCCGACAGAGCCCGACAGAGCCCGACAGAGCCCGACAGGGCCCGACAGGGCCCGACAGGGCCCAGTAGAGCCCAACAGAGCCCGACAGAGCGCGACAGAGCCCGACAGAGCCCAGTAGAGCCCGACAGAGCCCGACAGAGCCCGACAGAGCCCGACAGGGCCCGACAGGGCCCGACAGGGCCCAGTAGAGCCCGACAGAGCCCGACAGAGCCCGACAGGGCCCGACAGGGCCCGACAGAGCCCGACAGAGCCCAGTAGAGCCCAGTAGAGCCCGACAGAGCCCGACAGAGCCCGACAGGGCCCGACAGAGCCCGACAGAGCCTGACAGAGCCCGATAGAGCCCGACAGGGCCCGACAGAGCCCGACAGGGCCCGCCAGGGCCCGACAGAGCCCGACAGAGCCCAGTAGAGCCCAGTAGAGCCCGACAGAGCCCGACAGAGCCCAGTAGAGACCAGTAGAGCCCAGTAGAGCCCGACAGACCCCGACAGAGCCCGACAGAGCCCGACAGGGCCCGACAGGGCCCGACAGGGCCCGACAGAGCCCAGAAGAGCCCAGTAGAGCCCGACAGAGCCCGACAGAGCCCGACAGAGCCCGACAGAGCCCAGTAGAGCCCAGTAGAGCCCGACAGAGCCCGACAGAGCCCGACAGAGCCCGACAGGGCCCGACAGGGCCCGACAGGGCCCAGTTTAGCCCAGTAGAGCCCGACAGAGCCCGACAGAGCCCAACAGAGCCCAGTAGAGCCCGACAGAGCCCGACAGGGCCCGACAGAGCCCGACAGAGCCTGACAGGGCCCGACAGGGCCCGACAGGGCCCGACAGAGCCCAGTTTAGCCCAGTAGAGCCCGACAGAGCCCAACAGAGCCCGACAGGGCCCGACAGGGCCCGACAGAGCCCGACAGAGCCCGACAGGGCCCGACAGAGCCCAGTAGAGCCCGACAGAGCCCGACAGAGCCCGACAGAGCCTGACAGAGCCCGATAGAGCCCGACAGGGCCCGACAGAGCCCGACAGGGCCCGACAGAGCCCGACAGAGCCCGACAGAGCCCAGTAGAGCCCAGTAGAGCCCGACAGAGCCCGACAGAGCCCAGTAGAGCCCAGTAGTGCCCAGTAGAGCCCGACAGACCCCGACAGAGCCCGACAGAGCCTGACAGGGCCCAACAGGGCCCGACAGGGCCCGACAGAGCCCAGAAGAGCCCAGTAGAGCCCGACAGAGCCCGACAGAGCCCGACAGAGCCCGACAGAGCCCAGTAGAGCCCAGTAGAGCCCGACAGAGCCCGACAGAGCCCGACAGAGCCCGACAGGGCCCGATAGGGCCCGACAGGGCCCAGTTTAGCCCAGTAGAGCCCGACAGAGCCCGACAGAGCCCAACAGAGCCCAGTAGAGCCCGACAGAGCCCGACAGGGCCCGACAGAGCCCGACAGAGCCCGACAGGGCCCGACAGGGCCCGACAGGGCCCGACAGAGCCCAGTTTAGCCCAGTAGAGCCCGACAGAGCCCGACAGAGCCCAGTAGAGCCCGACAGAGCCCGACAGAGCCCGACAGGGCCCAGTAGAGCCCGACAGAGCCCGACAGAGCCCGACAGAGCCCGACAGGGCCCGACCGGGCCCGACAGAGCCCAGTAGAGCCCAACAGAGCCCGACAGAGCCCGACAGAGCCCGACAGAGCCCAGTAGAGCCCGACAGAGCCCGACAGAGCCCGACAGGGCCCGACAGAGCCCGACAGAGCCCAGTAGAGCCCGACAGAGCCCGACAGAGCCCGACAGAGCCCGACAGGGCCCGACAGGGCCCGACAGGGCCCAGTAGAGCCCGACAGAGCCCGATAGAGCCCGACAGAGCCCGACAGAGCCTGACAGGGCCCGACAGAGCCCGACAGGGCCCAGTAGAGCCCGACAGAGCCCGACAGGGCCCGACAGGGCCCGACAGAGCCCGACAGGGCCCAGTAGAGCCCGACAGAGCCCAGTAGAGCCCAGTAGAGCCCGACAGAGCCCGACAGAGCCCGACAGAGCCCGACAGAACCCGACAGAACCCGACAGGGCCCGACAGAGCCCAGTAGAGCCCGACAGAGCCCGACAGAGCCCGACAGGGCCCGACAGGGCCCGACAGGGCCCGACAGAGCCCGACAGAGCCCGACAGGGCCCAGTAGAGCCCGACAGAACCCGACAGAGCCCGACAGAGCCCGACAGGGCCCGACAGAGCCCGACAGAGCCCAGTAGAGCCCGACAGAGCCCGACAGAGCCCGACAGAGCCCGACAGAACCCGACAGAGCCCAGTAGAGCCCGACAGAGCCCGACAGAGCCCGACAGAGCCCGACAGGGCCCGACAGGGCCCGACAGGTCCCAGTAGAGCCCGACAGAGCCCGACAGAGCCCAGTAGAGCCCGACAGAGCCCGACAGAGCCCGACAGAGCCCGACAGGGCCCGACAGGGCCCGACAGGGCCCAGTAGAGCCCGACAGAGCCCGACAGAGCCCGACAGAGCCCGACAGGGCCCGACAGGGCCCGACAGAGCCCGACAGAGCCCAGTAGAGCCCAGTAGAGCCCGACAGAGCCCGACAGAGCCCGACAGGGCCCGACAGAGCCCGACAGAGCCCGACAGAGCCCGATAGAGCCCGACAGGGCCCGACAGAGCCCGACAGGGCCCGACAGGGCCCGACAGAGCCCGACAGAGCCCAGTAGAGCCCAGTAGAGCCCGACAGAGCCCGACAGAGCCCAGTAGAGCCCAGTAGAGCCCAGTAGAGCCCGACAGACCCCGACAGAGCCCGACAGAGCCCGACAGGGCCCGACAGGGCCCGACAGGGCCCGACAGAGCCCAGAAGAGCCCAGTAGAGCCCGACAGAGCCCGACAGAGCCCGACAGAGCCCGACAGAGCCCAGTAGAGCCCAGTAGAGCCCGACAGAGCCCGACAGAGCCCGACAGAGCCCGACAGGGCCCGACAGGGCCCGACAGGGCCCAGTTTAGCCCAGTAGAGCCCGACAGAGCCCGACAGAGCCCAACAGAGCCCAGTAGAGCCCGACAGAGCCCGACAGGGCCCGACAGAGCCCGACAGAGCCCGACAGGGCCCGACAGGGCCCGACAGGGCCCGACAGAGCCCGACAGAGCCCGACATGGCCCGACAGAGCCCGACAGAGCCCGACAGGGCCCGACAGAGCCCAGTAGAGCCCGACAGAGCCCGACAGAGCCCGACAGGGCCCGACAGGGCCCGACAGAGCCCGACAGGGCCCGAGAGGGCCCGACAGAGCCCGACAGAGCCCGACAGGGCCCAGTAGAGCCCGACAGAGCCCGACAGAGCCCGACAGAGCCCGACAGGGCCCGACAGGGCCCAGTAGAGCCCGACAGAGCCCGACAGAGCCCGACAGGGCCCGACAGGGCCCGACAGGGCCCGACAGGGCCCGACAGAGCCCGACAGAGCCCGACAGAGCCCGACAGGGCCCGACAGGGCCCAGTAGAGCCCGACAGAGCCCGACAGAGCCCGACAGGGCCCGACAGGGCCCGACAGAGCCCGACAGAGCCCGACAGGGCCCGACAGGGCCCGACAGAGCCCAGTAGAGCCCGACAGAGCCCGACAGAGCCCGACAGGGCCCGACAGAACCCGACAGAGGCCGACAGAGCCCAGTAGAGCCCGACAGAGCCCGACAGAGCCTGACAGGGCCCGACAGAGCCCGACAGGGCCCAGTAGAGCCCGACAGAGCCCGACAGGGCCCGACAGGGCCCGACAGAGCCCGACAGGGCCCAGTAGAGCCCGACAGAGCCCAGTAGAGCCCAGTAGAGCCCGACAGAGCCCGACAGAGCCCGACAGAGCCCGACAGAACCCGACAGAACCCGACAGGGCCCGACAGAGCCCAGTAGAGCCCGACAGAGCCCGACAGAGCCCGACAGGGCCCGACAGGGCCCGACAGGGCCCGACAGAGCCCGACAGAGCCCGACAGGGCCCAGTAGAGCCCGACAGAACCCGACAGAGCCCGACAGAGCCCGACAGGGCCCGACAGAGCCCGACAGAGCCCAGTAGAGCCCGACAGAGCCCGACAGAGCCCGACAGAGCCCGACAGAACCCGACAGAGCCCAGTAGAGCCCGACAGAGCCCGACAGAGCCCGACAGAGCCCGACAGGGCCCGACAGGGCCCGACAGGGCCCAGTAGAGCCCAACAGAGCCCGACAGAGCGCGACAGAGCCCGACAGAGCCCAGTAGAGCCCGACAGAGCCCGACAGAGCCCGACAGAGCCCGACAGGGCCCGACAGGGCCCGACAGGGCCCAGTAGAGCCCGACAGAGCCCGACAGAGCCCGACAGGGCCCGATAGGGCCCGACAGAGCCCGACAGAGCCCAGTAGAGCCCAGTAGAGCCCGACAGAGCCCGACAGAGCCCGACAGGGCCCGACAGAGCCCGACAGAGCCTGACAGAGCCCGATAGAGCCCGACAGGGCCCGACAGAGCCCGACAGGGCCCGCCAGGGCCCGACAGAGCCCGACAGAGCCCAGTAGAGCCCAGTAGAGCCCGACAGAGCCCGACAGAGCCCAGTAGAGACCAGTAGAGCCCAGTAGAGCCCGACAGACCCCGACAGAGCCCGACAGAGCCCGACAGGGCCCGACAGGGCCCGACAGGGCCCGACAGAGCCCAGAAGAGCCCAGTAGAGCCCGACAGAGCCCGACAGAGCCCGACAGAGCCCGACAGAGCCCAGTAGAGCCCAGTAGAGCCCGACAGAGCCCGACAGAGCCCGACAGAGCCCGACAGGGCCCGACAGGGCCCGACAGGGCCCAGTTTAGCCCAGTAGAGCCCGACAGAGCCCGACAGAGCCCAACAGAGCCCAGTAGAGCCCGACAGAGCCCGACAGGGCCCGACAGAGCCCGACAGAGCCTGACAGGGCCCGACAGGGCCCGACAGGGCCCGACAGAGCCCAGTTTAGCCCAGTAGAGCCCGACAGAGCCCGACAGAGCCCGACAGGGCCCGACAGGGCCCGACAGAGCCCGACAGAGCCCGACAGGGCCCGACAGAGCCCAGTAGAGCCCGACAGAGCCCGACAGAGCCCGACAGAGCCTGACAGAGCCCGATAGAGCCCGACAGGGCCCGACAGAGCCCGACAGGGCCCGACAGAGCCCGACAGAGCCCGACAGAGCCCAGTAGAGCCCAGTAGAGCCCGACAGAGCCCGACAGAGCCCAGTAGAGCCCAGTAGTGCCCAGTAGAGCCCGACAGACCCCGACAGAGCCCGACAGAGCCTGACAGGGCCCAACAGGGCCCGACAGGGCCCGACAGAGCCCAGAAGAGCCCAGTAGAGCCCGACAGAGCCCGACAGAGCCCGACAGAGCCCGACAGAGCCCAGTAGAGCCCAGTAGAGCCCGACAGAGCCCGACAGAGCCCGACAGAGCCCGACAGGGCCCGATAGGGCCCGACAGGGCCCAGTTTAGCCCAGTAGAGCCCGACAGAGCCCGACAGAGCCCAACAGAGCCCAGTAGAGCCCGACAGAGCCCGACAGGGCCCGACAGAGCCCGACAGAGCCCGACAGGGCCCGACAGGGCCCGACAGGGCCCGACAGAGCCCAGTTTAGCCCAGTAGAGCCCGACAGAGCCCGACAGAGCCCGACAGGGCCCGACAGGGCCCGACAGAGCCCGACAGAGCCCGACAGGGCCCGACAGAGCCCGACAGAGCCCGACAGGGCCCGACAGAGCCCAGTAGAGCCCGACAGAGCCCGACAGAGCCCGACAGGGCCCGACAGGGCCCGACAGAGCCCGACAGGGCCCGAGAGGGCCCGACAGAGCCCGACAGAGCCCGACAGGGCCCAGTAGAGCCCGACAGAGCCCGACAGAGCCCGACAGAGCCCGACAGGGCCCGACAGGGCCCAGTAGAGCCCGACAGAGCCCGACAGAGCCCGACAGGGCCCGACAGGGCCCGACAGAGCCCGACAGGGCCCGACAGAGCCCGACAGAGCCCGACAGAGCCCGACAGGGCCCGACAGGGCCCAGTAGAGCCCGACAGAGCCCGACAGAGCCCGACAGGGCCCGACAGGGCCCGACAGAGCCCGACAGAGCCCGACAGGGCCCGACAGGGCCCGACAGAGCCCAGTAGAGCCCGACAGAGCCCGACAGAGCCCGACAGGGCCCGACAGAACCCGACAGAGGCCGACAGAGCCCAGTAGAGCCCGACAGAGCCCGACAGAGCCCGACAGAGCCCGACAGGGCCCGACAGGGCCCGACAGGGCCCAGTAGAGCCCGACAGAGCCCGACAGAGCCCGACAGAGCCCAACAGAGCCCGAGAGGGCCCGACAGAGCCCGAGAGGGCCCGACAGGGCCCAGTAGAGCCCGACAGAGCCCGACAGAGACCGACAGAGCCCGACAGAGCCCGAGAGGGCCCGACAGAGCCCAGTAGAGCCCGACAGAGCCCGACAGAGCCTGACAGAGCCCGACAGAACCCGACAGAGCCCGACAGAGCCCGACAGGGCCCGACAGGGCCCGACAGGGCCCGACAGAGATCGACAGAGCCCGACAGGGCCCAGTAGAGCCCGACAGAGCCCGACAGAGCCCAGTAGAGCCCAGTAGAGCCCGACAGAGCCCGACAGAGCCCGACAGAGCCCGACAGAACCCGACAGAGCCCGACAGAGACCAGTTGAGCCCGACAGAGCCCGACAGAGCCCGACAGAGCCCGACAGGGCCCGACAGGGCCCAGTAGAGCCCGACAGAGCCCGACAGAGCCCGACAGAGCCCGACAGGGCCCAGTAGAGCCCGACAGAGCCCGACAGAGCCCGACAGGGCCCGACCGGGCCCGACAGAGCCCAGTAGAGCCCAACAGAGCCCGACAGAGCCCGACAGAGCCCGACAGAGCCCAGTAGAGCCCGACAGAGCCCGACAGAGCCCGACAGGGCCCGACAGAGCCCGACAGAGCCCAGTAGAGCCCGACAGAGCCCGACAGAGCCCGACAGAGCCCGACAGGGCCCGACAGGGCCCGACAGGGCCCAGTAGAGCCCGACAGAGCCCGATAGAGCCCGACAGAGCCCGACAGAGCCTGACAGGGCCCGACAGAGCCCGACAGGGCCCAGTAGAGCCCGACAGAGCCCGACAGGGCCCGACAGGGCCCGACAGAGCCCGACAGGGCCCAGTAGAGCCCGACAGAGCCCAGTAGAGCCCAGTAGAGCCCGACAGAGCCCGACAGAGCCCGACAGAACCCGACAGAACCCGACAGGGCCCGACAGAGCCCAGTAGAGCCCGACAGAGCCCGACAGAGCCCGACAGGGCCCGACAGGGCCCGACAGGGCCCGACAGAGCCCGACAGAGCCCGACAGGGCCCAGTAGAGCCCGACAGAACCCGACAGAGCCCGACAGAGCCCGACAGGGCCCGACAGAGCCCGACAGAGCCCAGTAGAGCCCGACAGAGCCCGACAGAGCCCGACAGAGCCCGACAGAACCCGACAGAGCCCAGTAGAGCCCGACAGAGCCCGACAGAGCCCGACAGAGCCCGACAGGGCCCGACAGGGCCCGACAGGTCCCAGTAGAGCCCGACAGAGCCCGACAGAGCCCGACAGAGCCCGACAGAGCCCAGTAGAGCCCGACAGAGCCCGACAGAGCCCGACAGAGCCCGACAGGGCCCGACAGGGCCCGACAGGGCCCAGTAGAGCCCGACAGAGCCCGACAGAGCCCGACAGAGCCCGACAGGGCCCGACAGGGCCCGACAGAGCCCAGTAGAGCCCAGTAGAGCCCGACAGAGCCCGACAGAGCCCGACAGGGCCCGACAGAGCCCGACAGAGCCTGACAGAGCCCGATAGAGCCCGACAGGGCCCGACAGAGCCCGACAGGGCCCGACAGGGCCCGACAGAGCCCGACAGAGCCCAGTAGAGCCCAGTAGAGCCCGACAGAGCCCGACAGAGCCCAGTAGAGCCCAGTAGAGCCCAGTAGAGCCCGACAGACCCCGACAGAGCCCGACAGAGCCCGACAGGGCCCGACAGGGCCCGACAGGGCCTGACAGAGCCCAGAAGAGCCCAGTAGAGCCCGACAGAGCCCGACAGAGCCCGACAGAGCCCGACAGAGCCCAGTAGAGCCCAGTAGAGCCCGACAGAGCCCGACAGAGCCCGACAGAGCCCGACAGGGCCCGACAGGGCCCGACATGGCCCAGTTTAGCCCAGTAGAGCCCGACAGAGCCCGACAGAGCCCAACAGAGCCCAGTAGAGCCCGACAGAGCCCGACAGGGCCCGACAGAGCCCGACAGAGCCCGACAGGGCCCGACAGGGCCCGACAGGGCCCGACAGAGCCCAGTTTAGCCCAGTAGAGCCCGACAGAGCCCGACAGAGCCCGACAGGGCCCGACAGGGCCCGACAGAGCCCGACAGAGCCCGACAGGGCCCGACAGAGCCCGACAGAGCCCGACAGGGCCCGACAGAGCCCAGTAGAGCCCGACAGAGCCCGACAGAGCCCGACAGGGCCCGACAGGGCCCGACAGAGCCCGACAGGGCCCGACAGGGCCCGACAGAGCCCGACAGGGCCCAGTAGAGCCCGACAGAGCCCGACAGAGCCCGACAGAGCCCGACAGGGCCCGACAGGGCCCAGTAGAGCCCGACAGAGCCCGACAGAGCCCGACAGGGCCCGACAGGGCCCGACAGAGCCCGACAGGGCCCGACAGAGCCCGACAGAGCCCGACAGAGACCGACAGGGCCCGACAGGGCCCAGTAGAGCCCGACAGAGCCCGACAGAGCCCGACAGGGCCCGACAGGGCCCGACAGAGCCCGACAGAGCCCGACAGGGCCCGACAGGGCCCGACAGAGCCCAGTAGAGCCCGACAGAGCCCGACAGAGCCCGACAGGGCCCGACAGAACCCGACAGAGGCCGACAGAGCCCAGTAGAGCCCGACAGAGCCCGACAGAGCCTGACAGGGCCCGACAGAGCCCGACAGGGCCCAGTAGAGCCCGACAGAGCCCGACAGGGCCCGACAGGGCCCGACAGAGCCCGACAGGGCCCAGTAGAGCCCGACAGAGCCCAGTAGAGCCCAGTAGAGCCCGACAGAGCCCGACAGAGCCCGACAGAGCCCGACAGAACCCGACAGGGCCCGACAGAGCCCAGTAGAGCCCGACAGAGCCCGACAGGGCCCGACAGAGCCCGACAGAGCCCGACAGGGCCCAGTAGAGCCCGACAGAACCCGACAGAGCCCGACAGAGCCCGACAGGGCCCGACAGAGCCCGACAGAGCCCAGTAGAGCCCGACAGAGCCCGACAGAGCCCGACAGAGCCCGACAGAACCCGACAGAGCCCAGTAGAGCCCGACAGAGCCCGACAGAGCCCGACAGAGCCCGACAGGGCCCGACAGGGCCCGACAGGGCCCAGTAGAGCCCGACAGAGCCCGACAGAGCCCGACAGAGCCCGACAGAGCCCAGTAGAGCCCGACAGAGCCCGACAGAGCCCGACAGGGCCCGACAGGGCCCGACAGGGCCCAGTAGAGCCCGACAGAGCCCGACAGAGCCCGACAGAGCCCGACAGGGCCCGACAGGGCCCGACAGAGCCCAGTAGAGCCCAGTAGAGCCCGACAGAGCCCGACAGAGCCCGACAGGGCCCGACAGAGCCCGACAGAGCCTGACAGAGCCCGATAGAGCCCGACAGGGCCCGACAGAGCCCGACAGGGCCCGACAGGGCCCGACAGATCCCGACAGAGCCCAGTAGAGCCCAGTAGAGCCCGACAGAGCCCGACAGAGCCCAGTAGAGACCAGTAGAGCCCAGTAGAGCCCGACAGACCCCGACAGAGCCCGACAGAGCCCGACAGGGCCCGACAGGGCCCGACAGGGCCCGACAGAGCCCAGAAGAGCCCAGTAGAGCCCGACAGAGCCCGACAGAGCCCGACAGAGCCCGACAGAGCCCAGTAGAGCCCAGTAGAGCCCGACAGAGCCCGACAGAGCCCGACAGAGCCCGACAGGGCCCGACAGGGCCCGACAGGGCCCAGTTTAGCCCAGTAGAGCCCGACAGAGCCCGACAGAGCCCAACAGAGCCCAGTAGAGCCCGACAGAGCCCGACAGGGCCCGACAGAGCCCGACAGAGCCCGACAGGGCCCGACAGGGCCCGACAGGGCCCGACAGAGCCCAGTTTAGCCCAGTAGAGCCCGACAGAGCCCGACAGAGCCCGACAGGGCCCGACAGGGCCCGACAGAGCCCGACAGAGCCCGACAGGGCCCGACAGAGCCCAGTAGAGCCCGACAGAGCCCGACAGAGCCCGACAGGGCCCGACAGGGCCCGACAGAGCCCGACAGGGCCCGAGAGGGCCCGACAGAGCCCGACAGAGCCCGACACGGCCCAGTAGAGCCCGACAGAGCCCGACAGAGCCCGACAGAGCCCGACAGGGCCCGACAGGGCCCAGTAGAGCCCGACAGAGCCCGACAGAGCCCGACAGGGCCCGACAGGGCCCGACAGAGCCCGACAGGGCCCGACAGAGCCCGACAGAGCCCGACAGAGCCCGACAGGGCCCAGTAGAGCCCGACAGAGCCCGACAGAGCCCGACAGAGCCCGACAGGGCCCGACAGAGCCCGACAGAGCCCGACAGGGCCCGACAGGGCCCGACAGAGCCCAGTAGAGCCCGACAGAGCCCGACAGAGCCCGACAGGGCCCGACAGAACCCGACAGAGGCCGACAGAGCCCAGTAGAGCCCGACAGAGCCCGACAGAGCCCGACAGAGCCCGACAGGGCCCGACAGGGCCCGACAGGGCCCAGTAGAGCCCGACAGAGCCCGACAGAGCCCGACAGAGCCCAACAGAGCCCGAGAGGGCCCGACAGAGCCCGAGAGGGCCCGACAGGGCCCAGTAGAGCCCGACAGAGCCCGACAGAGACCGACAGAGCCCGACAGAGCCCGAGAGGGCCCGACAGAGCCCAGTAGAGCCCGACAGAGCCCGACAGAGCCTGACAGAGCCCGACAGAACCCGACAGAGCCCGACAGGGCCCGACAGGGCCCGACAGAGATCGACAGAGCCCGACAGGGCCCAGTAGAGCCCGACAGAGCCCGACAGAGCCCAGTAGAGCCCAGTAGCGCCCGACAGAGCCCGACAGAGCCCGACAGAGCCCGACAGAACCCGACAGAGCCCGACAGAGACCAGTTGAGCCCGACAGAGCCCGACAGAGCCCGACAGAGCCCGACAGGGCCCGACAGGGCCCAGTAGAGCCCGACAGAGCCCGACAGAGACCAGTTGAGCCCGACAGAGCCCGACAGGGCCCAGTAGAGCCCGACAGAGCCCGACAGAGCCCGACAGAGCCTGACAGGGCCCGACAGAGCCCGACAGAGCCCGACAGGGCCCGACAGTGCCCGACAGAGCCCAATAGAGCCCGACAGAGCCCGACAGAGCCCGACAGAGCCCGACAGAGCCTGACAGGGCCCAGTAGAGCCCAGTAGAGCCCGACAGAGCCCGACAGGGCCCAGTAGAGCCCGACAGAGCCCGACAGAGCCCGACAGAGCCCGACAGAGCCCGACAGGCCCCGACAGAGCCCGACAGAGCCCGACAGGGCCCGACAGAGCCCGACAGAGCCCGACAGAACCCGACAGAGCCCGACAGAGCCCGACAGGGCCCGACAGGGCCCGACAGGGCCCGACAGAGATCGACAGAGCCCGACAGGGCCCAGTAGAGCCCGACAGAGCCCAGTAGAGCCCAGTAGAGCCCGACAGAGCCCGACAGAGCCCGACAGAGCCCGACAGAACCCGACAGAGCCCGACAGAGACCAGTTGAGCCCGACAGAGCCCGACAGAGCCCGACAGAGCCCGACAGGGCCCGACAGGGCCCAGTAGAGCCCGACAGAGCCCGACAGAGCCCGACAGAGCCCGACAGGGCCCAGTAGAGCCCGACAGAGCCCGACAGAGCCCGACAGAGCCCGACAGGGCCCGACCGGGCCCGACAGAGCCCAGTAGAGCCCAACAGAGCCCGACAGAGCCCGACAGAGCCCGACAGAGCCCAGTAGAGCCCGACAGAGCCCGACAGAGCCCGACAGGGCCCGACAGAGCCCGACAGAGCCCAGTAGAGCCCGACAGAGCCCGACAGAGCCCGACAGAGCCCGACAGGGCCCGACAGGGCCCGACAGGGCCCAGTAGAGCCCGACAGAGCCCGATAGAGCCCGACAGAGCCCGACAGAGCCTGACAGGGCCCGACAGAGCCCGACAGGGCCCAGTAGAGCCCGACAGAGCCCGACAGGGCCCGACAGGGCCCGACAGAGCCCGACAGGGCCCAGTAGAGCCCGACAGAGCCCAGTAGAGCCCAGTAGAGCCCGACAGAGCCCGACAGAGCCCGACAGAGCCCGACAGAACCCGACAGAACCCGACAGGGCCCGACAGAGCCCAGTAGAGCCCGACAGAGCCCGACAGAGCCCGACAGGGCCCGACAGGGCCCGACAGGGCCCGACAGAGCCCGACAGAGCCCGACAGGGCCCAGTAGAGCCCGACAGAACCCGACAGAGCCCGACAGAGCCCGACAGGGCCCGACAGAGCCCGACAGAGCCCAGTAGAGCCCGACAGAGCCCGACAGAGCCCGACAGAGCCCGACAGAACCCGACAGAGCCCAGTAGAGCCCGACAGAGCCCGACAGAGCCCGACAGAGCCCGACAGGGCCCGACAGGGCCCGACAGGTCCCAGTAGAGCCCGACAGAGCCCGACAGGGCCCGACAGGGCCCGACAGAGCCCGACAGAGCCCAGTAGAGCCCAGTAGAGCCCGACAGAGCCCGACAGAGCCCGACAGGGCCCGACAGAGCCCGACAGAGCCCGACAGAGCCCGATAGAGCCCGACAGGGCCCGACAGAGCCCGACAGGGCCCGACAGGGCCCGACAGAGCCCGACAGAGCCCAGTAGAGCCCAGTAGAGCCCGACAGAGCCCGACAGAGCCCAGTAGAGCCCAGTAGAGCCCAGTAGAGCCCGACAGACCCCGACAGAGCCCGACAGAGCCCGACAGGGCCCGACAGGGCCCGACAGGGCCCGACAGAGCCCAGAAGAGCCCAGTAGAGCCCGACAGAGCCCGACAGAGCCCGACAGAGCCCGACAGAGCCCAGTAGAGCCCAGTAGAGCCCGACAGAGCCCGACAGAGCCCGACAGAGCCCGACAGGGCCCGACAGGGCCCGACAGGGCCCAGTTTAGCCCAGTAGAGCCCGACAGAGCCCGACAGAGCCCAACAGAGCCCAGTAGAGCCCGACAGAGCCCGACAGGGCCCGACAGAGCCCGACAGAGCCCGACAGGGCCCGACAGGGCCCGACAGGGCCCGACAGAGCCCGACAGAGCCCGACATGGCCCGACAGAGCCCGACAGAGCCCGACAGGGCCCGACAGAGCCCAGTAGAGCCCGACAGAGCCCGACAGAGCCCGACAGGGCCCGACAGGGCCCGACAGAGCCCGACAGGGCCCGAGAGGGCCCGACAGAGCCCGACAGAGCCCGACAGGGCCCAGTAGAGCCCGACAGAGCCCGACAGAGCCCGACAGAGCCCGACAGGGCCCGACAGGGCCCAGTAGAGCCCGACAGAGCCCGACAGAGCCCGACAGGGCCCGACAGGGCCCGACAGAGCCCGACAGGGCCCGACAGAGCCCGACAGAGCCCGACAGAGCCCGACAGGGCCCGACAGGGCCCAGTAGAGCCCGACAGAGCCCGACAGAGCCCGACAGGGCCCGACAGGGCCCGACAGAGCCCGACAGAGCCCGACAGGGCCCGACAGGGCCCGACAGAGCCCAGTAGAGCCCGACAGAGCCCGACAGAGCCCGACAGGGCCCGACAGAACCCGACAGAGGCCGACAGAGCCCAGTAGAGCCCGACAGAGCCCGACAGAGCCTGACAGGGCCCGACAGAGCCCGACAGGGCCCAGTAGAGCCCGACAGAGCCCGACAGGGCCCGACAGGGCCCGACAGAGCCCGACAGGGCCCAGTAGAGCCCGACAGAGCCCAGTAGAGCCCAGTAGAGCCCGACAGAGCCCGACAGAGCCCGACAGAGCCCGACAGAACCCGACAGAACCCGACAGGGCCCGACAGAGCCCAGTAGAGCCCGACAGAGCCCGACAGAGCCCGACAGGGCCCGACAGGGCCCGACAGGGCCCGACAGAGCCCGACAGAGCCCGACAGGGCCCAGTAGAGCCCGACAGAACCCGACAGAGCCCGACAGAGCCCGACAGGGCCCGACAGAGCCCGACAGGTCCCAGTAGAGCCCGACAGAGCCCGACAGAGCCCGACAGAGCCCGACAGAACCCGACAGAGCCCAGTAGAGCCCGACAGAGCCCGACAGAGCCCGACAGAGCCCGACAGGGCCCGACAGGGCCCGACAGGGCCCAGTAGAGCCCAACAGAGCCCGACAGAGCGCGACAGAGCCCGACAGAGCCCAGTAGAGCCCGACAGAGCCTGACAGAGCCCGACAGAGCCCGACAGGGCCCGACAGGGCCCGACAGGGCCCAGTAGAGCCCGACAGAGCCCGACAGAGCCCGACAGGGCCCGACAGGGCCCGACAGAGCCCGACAGAGCCCAGTAGAGCCCAGTAGAGCCCGACAGAGCCCGACAGAGCCCGACAGGGCCCGACAGAGCCCGACAGAGCCTGACAGAGCCCGATAGAGCCCGACAGGGCCCGACAGAGCCCGACAGGGCCCGCCAGGGCCCGACAGAGCCCGACAGAGCCCAGTAGAGCCCAGTAGAGCCCGACAGAGCCCGACAGAGCCCAGTAGAGACCAGTAGAGCCCAGTAGAGCCCGACAGACCCCGACAGAGCCCGACAGAGCCCGACAGGGCCCGACAGGGCCCGACAGGGCCCGACAGAGCCCAGAAGAGCCCAGTAGAGCCCGACAGAGCCCGACAGAGCCCGACAGAGCCCGACAGAGCCCAGTAGAGCCCAGTAGAGCCCGACAGAGCCCGACAGAGCCCGACAGAGCCCGACAGGGCCCGACAGGGCCCGACAGGGCCCAGTTTAGCCCAGTAGAGCCCGACAGAGCCCGACAGAGCCCAACAGAGCCCAGTAGAGCCCGACAGAGCCCGACAGGGCCCGACAGGGCCCGACAGGGCCCGACAGAGCCCAGTTTAGCCCAGTAGAGCCCGACAGAGCCCGACAGAGCCCGACAGGGCCCGACAGGGCCCGACAGAGCCCGACAGAGCCCGACAGGGCCCGACAGAGCCCAGTAGAGCCCGACAGAGCCCGACAGAGCCCGACAGAGCCTGACAGAGCCCGATAGAGCCCGACAGGGCCCGACAGAGCCCGACAGGGCCCGACAGAGCCCGACAGAGCCCGACAGAGCCCAGTAGAGCCCAGTAGAGCCCGACAGAGCCCGACAGAGCCCAGTAGAGCCCAGTAGTGCCCAGTAGAGCCCGACAGACCCCGACAGAGCCCGACAGAGCCTGACAGGGCCCGACAGGGCCCGACAGGGCCCGACAGAGCCCAGAAGAGCCCAGTAGAGCCCGACAGAGCCCGACAGAGCCCGACAGAGCCCGACAGAGCCCAGTAGAGCCCAGTAGAGCCCGACAGAGCCCGACAGAGCCCGACAGAGCCCGACAGGGCCCGATAGGGCCCGACAGGGCCCAGTTTAGCCCAGTAGAGCCCGACAGAGCCCGACAGAGCCCAACAGAGCCCAGTAGAGCCCGACAGAGCCCGACAGGGCCCGACAGAGCCCGACAGAGCCCGACAGGGCCCGACAGGGCCCGACAGAGCCCAGTTTAGCCCAGTAGAGCCCGACAGAGCCCGACAGGGCCCGACAGGGCCCGACAGAGCCCGACAGAGCCCGACAGGGCCCGACAGGGCCCGACAGGGCCCAGTAGAGCCCGACAGAGCCCGACAGAGCCCGACAGGGCCCGACAGGGCCCGACAGAGCCCGACAGAGCCCAACAGGGCCCGACAGGGCCCGACAGAGCCCAGTAGAGCCCGACAGAGCCCGACAGAGCCCGACAGGGCCCGACAGAACCCGACAGAGGCCGACAGAGCCCAGTAGAGCCCGACAGAGCCCGACAGAGCCTGACAGGGCCCGACAGAGCCCGACAGGGCCCAGTAGAGCCCGACAGAGCCCGACAGGGCCCGACAGGGCCCGACAGAGCCCGACAGGGCCCAGTAGAGCCCGACAGAGCCCAGTAGAGCCCAGTAGAGCCCGACAGAGCCCGACAGAGCCCGACAGAGCCCGACAGAACCCGACAGAACCCGACAGGGCCCGATAGAGCCCAGTAGAGCCCGACAGAGCCCGACAGAGCCCGACAGGGCCCGACAGGGCCCGACAGGGCCCGACAGAGCCCGACAGGGCCCAGTAGAGCCCGACAGAACCCGACAGAGCCCGACAGAGCCCGACAGGGCCCGACAGAGCCCGACAGAGCCCAGTAGAGCCCGACAGAGCCCGACAGAGCCCGACAGAGCCCGACAGAACCCGACAGAGCCCAGTAGAGCCCGACAGAGCCCGACAGAGCCCGACAGAGCCCGACAGGGCCCGACAGGGCCCGACAGGGCCCGGTAGAGCCCGACAGAGCCCGACAGAGCCCGACAGAGCCCAGTAGAGCCCGACAGAGCCCGACAGAGCCCGACAGAGCCCGACAGGGCCCGACAGGGCCCGACAGGGCCCAGTAGAGCCCGACAGAGCCCGACAGAGCCCGACAGAGCCCGACAGGGCCCGACAGGGCCCGACAGAGCCCGACAGAGCCCAGTAGAGCCCAGTAGAGCCCGACAGAGCCCGACAGAGCCCGACAGGGCCCGACAGAGCCCGACAGAGCCTGACAGAGCCCGATAGAGCCCGACAGGGCCCGACAGAGCCCGACAGGGCCCGACAGGGCCCGACAGAGCCCGACAGAGCCCAGTAGAGCCCAGTAGAGCCCGACAGAGCCCGACAGAGCCCAGTAGAGCCCAGTAGAGCCCAGTAGAGCCCGACAGACCCCGACAGAGCCCGACAGAGCCCGACAGGGCCCGACAGGGCCCGACAGGGCCCGACAGAGCCCAGAAGAGCCCAGTAGAGCCCGACAGAGCCCGACAGAGCCCGACAGAGCCCGACAGAGCCCAGTAGAGCCCAGTAGAGCCCGACAGAGCCCGACAGAGCCCGACAGAGCCCGACAGGGCCCGACAGGGCCCGACAGGGCCCAGTTTAGCCCAGTAGAGCCCGACAGAGCCCGACAGAGCCCAACAGAGCCCAGTAGAGCCCGACAGAGCCCGACAGGGCCCGACAGAGCCCGACAGAGCCCGACAGGGCCCGACAGGGCCCGACAGGGCCCGACAGAGCCCAGTTTAGCCCAGTAGAGCCCGACAGAGCCCGACAGAGCCCGACAGGGCCCGACAGGGCCCGACAGAGCCCGACAGAGCCCGACAGGGCCCGACAGAGCCCGACAGAGCCCGACAGGGCCCGACAGAGCCCAGTAGAGCCCGACAGAGCCCGACAGAGCCCGACAGGGCCCGACAGGGCCCGACAGAGCCCAACAGGGCCCGAGAGGGCCCGACAGAGCCCGACAGAGCCCGACAGGGCCCAGTAGAGCCCGACAGAGCCCAGTAGAGCCCAGTAGAGCCCGACAGAGCCCGACAGAGCCCGACAGATCCCGACAGAACCCGACAGGGCCCGAGAGGGCCCGACAGAGCCCGACAGGGCCCGACAGGGCCCGACAGAGCCCGACAGAGCCCGACAGGGTCCGACAGGGCCCGACAGAGCCCAGTAGAGCCCGACAGAGCCCGACAGAGCCCGACAGGGCCCGACAGAACCCGACAGAGGCCGACAGAGACCAGTAGCGCCCGACAGAGCCCGACAGAGCCCGACAGAGCCCGACAGGGCCCGACAGGGCCCGACAGGGCCCAGTAGAGCCCGACAGAGCCCGACAGAGCCCGACAGAGCCCAACAGAGACCGAGAGGGCCCGACAGAGCCCGAGAGGGCCCGACAGGGCCCAGTAGAGCCCGACAGAGCCCGACAGAGACCGACAGAGCCCGACAGAGCCCGAGAGGGCCCGACAGAGCCCAGTAGAGCCCGACAGAGCCCGACAGAGCCCGACCGGGCCCGACAGAGCCCAGTAGAGCCCAACAGAGCCCGACAGAGCCCGACAGAGCCCGACAGAGCCCAGTAGAGCCCGACAGAGCCCGACAGAGCCCGACAGGGCCCGACAGAGCCCGACAGAGCCCAGTAGAGCCCGACAGAGCCCGACAGGGCCCGACAGGGCCCGACAGAGCCCGACAGGGCCCAGTAGAGCCCGACAGAGCCCAGTAGAGCCCAGTAGAGCCCGACAGAGCCCGACAGAGCCCGACAGATCCCGACAGAACCCGACAGGGCCCGACAGAGCTCAGTAGAGCCCGACAGAGCCCGACAGAGCCCGACAGGGCCCGACAGGGCCCAGTAGAGCCCGACAGAACCCGACAGAGCCCGACAGAGCCCGACAGGGCCCGACCGGGCCCGACAGAGCCCAGTAGAGCCCGACAGAGCCCGACAGAGCCCGACAGAACCCGACAGAGCCCAGTAGAGCCCGACAGAGCCCGACAGAGCCCGACAGAGCCCGACAGGGCCCGACAGGGCCCGACAGGGCCCAGTAGAGCCCGACAGAGCCCGACAGAGCCCGACAGAGCCCGACAGAGCCCAGTAGAGCCCGACAGAGCCCGACAGAGCCCGACAGAGCCCGACAGGGCCCGACAGGGCCCAGTAGAGCCCGACAGAGCCCGACAGAGCCCGACAGAGCCCGACAGGGCCCGACAGGGCCCGACAGAGCCCGACAGAGCCCAGTAGAGCCCAGTAGAGCCCGACAGAGCCCGACAGAGCCCGACAGGGCCCGACAGAGCCCGACAGAGCCTGACAGAGCCCGATAGAGCCCGACAGGGCCCGACAGAGCCCGACAGGGCCCGACAGGGCCCGACAGAGCCCGACAGAGCCCAGTAGAGCCCAGTAGAGCCCGACAGAGCCCGACAGAGCCCAGTAGAGCCCAGTAGAGCCCAGTAGAGCCCGACAGACCCCGACAGAGCCCGACAGAGCCCGACAGGGCCCGACAGGGCCCGACAGGGCCCGACAGAGCCCAGAAGAGCCCAGTAGAGCCCGACAGAGGCCGACAGAGCCCGACAGAGCCCGACAGAGCCCAGTAGAGCCCAGTAGAGCCCGACAGAGCCCGACAGAGCCCGACAGGGCCCGACAGGGCCCGACAGGGCCCAGTTTAGCCCAGTAGAGCCCGACAGAGCCCGACAGAGCCCAACAGAGCCCAGTAGAGCCCGACAGAGCCCGACAGAGCCCGACAGAGCCCGACAGAGCCCGACAGGGCCCGACAGGGCCCGACAGAGCCCGACAGGGCCCGACAGAGCCCAGTAGAGCCCGACAGAGCCCGACAGAGCCCGACAGGGCCCGACAGGGCCCGACAGAGCCCGACAGGGCCCGAGAGGGCCCGACAGAGCCCGACAGAGCCCGACAGGGCCCAGTAGAGCCCGACAGAGCCCGACAGAGCCCGACAGGGCCCGACAGGGCCCGACAGGGCCCGACAGAGCCCGACAGAGCCCAGAAGAGCCCAGTAGAGCCCGACAGAGCCCGACAGAGCCCGACAGAGCCCGACAGGGCCCGACAGGGCCCGACAGGGCCCGACAGAGCCCGACAGAGCCCGACAGGGCCCGACAGGGCCCGACAGGGCCCGACAGAGCCCAGAAGAGCCCGACAGGGCCCGACAGGGCCCGACAGAGCCCAGTAGAGCCCGACAGAGCCCGACAGAGCCCGACAGAGCCCGACAGGGCCCGACAGGGCCCAGTAGAGCCCGACAGAGCCCGACAGAGCCCGACAGGGCCCGACAGGGCCCGACAGGGCCCGACAGAGCCCGACAGAGCCCGACAGGGCCCGACAGGGCCCGACAGAGCCCGACAGAGCCCGACAGGGCCCGACAGGGCCCGACAGAGCCCAGTAGAGCCCGACAGAGCCCGACAGAGCCCGACAGGGCCCGACAGAACCCGACAGAGGCCGACAGAGCCCAGTAGAGCCCGACAGAGCCCGACAGAGCCTGACAGGGCCCGACAGAGCCCGACAGGGCCCAGTAGAGCCCGACAGAGCCCGACAGGGCCCGACAGGGCCCGACAGAGCCCGACAGGGCCCAGTAGAGCCCGACAGAGCCCAGTAGAGCCCAGTAGAGCCCGACAGAGCCCGACAGAGCCCGACAGAGCCCGACAGAACCCGACAGAACCCGACAGGGCCCGACAGAGCCCAGTAGAGCCCGACAGAGCCCGACAGAGCCCGACAGGGCCCGACAGGGCCCGACAGGGCCCGACAGAGCCCGACAGAGCCCGACAGGGCCCAGTAGAGCCCGACAGAACCCGACAGAGCCCGACAGAGCCCGACAGGGCCCGACAGAG
This sequence comes from Caloenas nicobarica, assembly GCF_036013445.1. Taxonomy (NCBI): domain Eukaryota; kingdom Metazoa; phylum Chordata; class Aves; order Columbiformes; family Columbidae; genus Caloenas; species Caloenas nicobarica. The sequence goes on from NW_027017205.1 coordinate 200,235, forward strand.
CCCGACAGAGCCCAGTAGAGCCCGACAGAGCCCGACAGAGCCCGACAGAGCCCGACAGAACCCGACAGAGCCCAGTAGAGCCCGACAGAGCCCGACAGAGCCCGACAGAGCCCGACAGGGCCCGACAGGGCCCGACAGGGCCCAGTAGAGCCCGACAGAGCCCGACAGAGCCCGACAGAGCCCAGTAGAGCCCGACAGAGCCCGACAGAGCCCGACAGGGCCCGACAGGGCCCGACAGGGCCCAGTAGAGCCCGACAGAGCCCGACAGAGCCCGACAGAGCCCGACAGGGCCCGACAGGGCCCGACAGAGCCCGACAGAGCCCAGTAGAGCCCAGTAGAGCCCGACAGAGCCCGACAGAGCCCGACAGGGCCCGACAGAGCCCGACAGAGCCTGACAGAGCCCGATAGAGCCCGACAGGGCCCGACAGAGCCCGACAGGGCCCGACAGGGCCCGACAGAGCCCGACAGAGCCCAGTAGAGCCCAGTAGAGCCCGACAGAGCCCGACAGAGCCCAGTAGAGCCCAGTAGAGCCCAGTAGAGCCCGACAGACCCCGACAGAGCCCGACAGAGCCCGACAGGGCCCGACAGGGCCCGACAGGGCCCGACAGAGCCCAGAAGAGCCCAGTAGAGCCCGACAGAGCCCGACAGAGCCCGACAGAGCCCGACAGAGCCCAGTAGAGCCCAGTAGAGCCCGACAGAGCCCGACAGAGCCCGACAGAGCCCGACAGGGCCCGATAGGGCCCGACAGGGCCCAGTTTAGCCCAGTAGAGCCCGACAGAGCCCGACAGAGCCCAACAGAGCCCAGTAGAGCCCGACAGAGCCCGACAGGGCCCGACAGGGCCCGACAGAGCCCAGTTTAGCCCAGTAGAGCCCGACAGAGCCCGACAGGGCCCGACAGGGCCCGACAGAGCCCGACAGAGCCCGACAGGGCCCGACAGAGCCCGACAGAGCCCGACAGGGCCCGACAGAGCCCAGTAGAGCCCGACAGAGCCCGACAGAGCCCGACAGGGCCCGACAGGGCCCGACAGAGCCCGACAGGGCCCGAGAGGGCCCGACAGAGCCCGACAGAGCCCGACAGGGCCCAGTAGAGCCCGACAGAGCCCGACAGAGCCCGACAGAGCCCGACAGGGCCCGACAGGGCCCAGTAGAGCCCGACAGAGCCCGACAGAGCCCGACAGGGCCCGACAGGGCCCGACAGAGCCCGACAGGGCCCGACAGAGCCCGACAGAGCCCGACAGAGCCCGACAGGGCCCGACAGGGCGCAGTAGAGCCCGACAGAGCCCGACAGAGCCCGACAGGGCCCGACAGGGCCCGACAGAGCCCGACAGAGCCCGACAGGGCCCGACAGGGCCCGACAGAGCCCAGTAGAGCCCGACAGAGCCCGACAGAGCCCGACAGGGCCCGACAGAACCCGACAGAGGCCGACAGAGCCCAGTAGAGCCCGACAGAGCCCGACAGAGCCCGACAGAGCCCGACAGGGCCCGACAGGGCCCGACAGGGCCCAGTAGAGCCCGACAGAGCCCGACAGAGACCGACAGAGCCCAACAGAGCCCGAGAGGGCCCGACAGAGCCCGAGAGGGCCCGACAGGGCCCAGTAGAGCCCGACAGAGCCCGACAGAGACCGACAGAGCCCGACAGAGCCCGAGAGGGCCCGACAGAGCCCAGTAGAGCCCGACAGCGCCCGACAGAGCCTGACAGAGCCCGACAGAACCCGACAGAGCCCGACAGAGCCCGACAGGGCCCGACAGGGCCCGACAGGGCCCGACAGAGATCGACAGAGCCCGACAGGGCCCAGTAGAGCCCGACAGAGCCCGACAGAGCCCAGTAGAGCCCAGTAGAGCCCGACAGAGCCCGACAGAGCCCGACAGAGCCCGACAGAACCCGACAGAGCCCGACAGAGACCAGTTGAGCCCGACAGAGCCCGACAGAGCCCGACAGAGCCCGACAGGGCCCGACAGGGCCCAGTAGAGCCCGACAGAGCCCGACAGAGCCCGACAGAGCCCGACAGGGCCCAGTACAGCCCGACAGAGCCCGACAGAGCCCGACAGAGCCCGACAGGGCCCGACCGGGCCCGACAGAGCCCAGTAGAGCCCAACAGAGCCCGACAGAGCCCGACAGAGCCCGACAGAGCCCAGTAGAGCCCGACAGAGCCCGACAGAGCCCGACAGGGCCCGACAGAGCCCAGTAGAGCCCGACAGAGCCCGACAGAGCCCGACAGAGCCCGACAGGGCCCGACAGGGCCCGACAGGGCCCAGTAGAGCCCGACAGAGCCCGACAGAGCCCGACAGAGCCTGACAGGGCCCGACAGAGCCCGACAGGGCCCAGTAGAGCCCGACAGAGCCCGACAGGGCCCGACAGGGCCCGACAGAGCCCGACAGGGCCCAGTAGAGCCCGACAGAGCCCAGTAGAGCCCAGTAGAGCCCGACAGAGCCCGACAGAGCCCGACAGAGCCCGACAGAACCCGACAGAACCCGACAGGGCCCGACAGAGCCCAGTAGAGCCCGACAGAGCCCGACAGAGCCCGACAGGGCCCGACAGTGCCCGACAGGGCCCGACAGAGCCCGACAGAGCCCGACAGGGCCCAGTAGTGCCCGACAGAACCCGACAGAGCCCGACAGAGCCCGACAGGGCCCGACAGAGCCCGACAGAGCCCAGTAGAGCCCGACAGAGCCCGACAGAGCCCGACAGAGCCCGACAGAACCCGACAGAGCCCAGTAGAGCCCGACAGAGCCCGACAGAGCCCGACAGAGCCCGACAGGGCCCGACAGGGCCCGACAGGTCCCAGTAGAGCCCGACAGAGCCCGACAGAGCCCGACAGAGCCCGACAGAGCCCAGTAGAGCCCGACAGAGCCCGACAGAGCCCGACAGAGCCCGACAGGGCCCGACAGGGCCCAGTAGAGCCCGACAGAGCCCGACAGAGCCCGACAGAGCCCGACAGGGCCCGACAGGGCCCGACAGAGCCCGACAGAGCCCAGTAGAGCCCAGTAGAGCCCGACAGAGCCCGACAGAGCCCGACAGGGCCCGACAGAGCCCGACAGAGCCTGACAGAGCCCGATAGAGCCCGACAGGGCCCGACAGAGCCCGACAGGGCCCGACAGGGCCCAACAGAGCCCGACAGAGCCCAGTAGAGCCCAGTAGAGCCCGACAGAGCCCGACAGAGCCCAGTAGAGCCCAGTAGAGCCCAGTAGAGCCCGACAGACCCCGACAGAGCCCGACAGAGCCCGACAGGGCCCGACAGGGCCCGACAGGGCCTGACAGAGCCCAGAAGAGCCCAGTAGAGCCCGACAGAGCCCGACAGAGCCCGACAGAGCCCAGTAGAGCCCAGTAGAGCCCGACAGAGCCCGACAGAGCCCGACAGAGCCCGACAGGGCCCGACAGGGCCCGACAGGGCCCAGTTTAGCCCAGTAGAGCCCGACAGAGCCCGACAGAGCCCAACAGAGCCCAGTAGAGCCCGACAGAGCCCGACAGGGCCCGACAGAGCCCGACAGAGCCCGACAGGGCCCGACAGGGCCCGACAGGGCCCGACAGAGCCCGACAGAGCCCGACATGGCCCGACAGAGCCCGACAGAGCCCGACAGGGCCCGACAGAGCCCAGTAGAGCCCGACAGAGCCCGACAGAGCCCGACAGGGCCCGACAGGGCCCGACAGAGCCCGACAGGGCCCGAGAGGGCCCGACAGAGCCCGACAGAGCCCGACAGGGCCCAGTAGAGCCCGACAGAGCCCGACAGAGCCCGACAGAGCCCGACAGGGCCCGACAGGGCCCAGTAGAGCCCGACAGAGCCCGACAGAGCCCGACAGGGCCCGACAGGGCCCGACAGAGCCCGACAGGGCCCGACAGAGCCCGACAGAGCCCGACAGAGCCCGACAGGGCCCAGTAGAGCCCGACAGAGCCCGACAGAGCCCGACAGGGCCCGACAGGGCCCGACAGAGCCCGACAGAGCCCGTCAGGGCCCGACAGGGCCCGACAGAGCCCAGTAGAGCCCGACAGAGCCCGACAGAGCCCGACAGGGCCCGACAGAACCCGACAGAGGCCGACAGAGCCCAGTAGAGCCCGACAGAGCCCGACAGAGCCTGACAGGGCCCGACAGAGCCCGACAGGGCCCAGTAGAGCCCGACAGAGCCCGACAGGGCCCGACAGGGCCCGACAGAGCCCGACAGGGCCCAATAGAGCCCGACAGAGCCCAGTAGAGCCCAGTAGAGCCCGACAGAGCCCGACAGAGCCCGACAGAGCCCGACAGAACCCGACAGAACCCGACAGGGCCCGACAGAGCCCAGTAGAGCCCGACAGAGCCCGACAGAGCCCGACAGGGCCCGACAGAGCCCGACAGAGCCCGACAGGGCCCAGTAGAGCCCGACAGAACCCGACAGAGCCCGACAGAGCCCGACAGGGCCCGACAGAGCCCGACAGAGCCCAGTAGAGCCCGACAGAGCCCGACAGAGCCCGACAGAGCCCGACAGAACCCGACAGAGCCCAGTAGAGCCCGACAGAGCCCGACAGAGCCCGACAGAGCCCGACAGGGCCCGACAGGGCCCGACAGGGCCCAGTAGAGCCCAACAGAGCCCGACAGAGCCCGACAGAGCCCGACAGAGCCCAGTAGAGCCCGACAGAGCCCGACAGAGCCCGACAGAGCCCGACAGGGCCCGACAGGGCCCGACAGGGCCCAGTAGAGCCCGACAGAGCCCGACAGAGCCCGACAGAGCCCGACAGGGCCCGACAGGGCCCGACAGAGCCCGACAGAGCCCAGTAGAGCCCAGTAGAGCCCGACAGAGCCCGACAGAGCCCGACAGGGCCCGACAGAGCCCGACAGAGCCTGACAGAGCCCGATAGAGCCCGACAGGGCCCGACAGAGCCCGACAGGGCCCGCCAGGGCCCGACAGAGCCCGACAGAGCCCAGTAGAGCCCAGTAGAGCCCGACAGAGCCCGACAGAGCCCAGTAGAGACCAGTAGAGCCCAGTAGAGCCCGACAGACCCCGACAGAGCCCGACAGAGACCGACAGGGCCCGACAGGGCCCGACAGGGCCCGACAGAGCCCAGAAGAGCCCAGTAGAGCCCGACAGAGCCCGACAGAGCCCGACAGAGCCCGACAGAGCCCAGTAGAGCCCAGTAGAGCCCGACAGAGCCCGACAGAGCCCGACAGAGCCCGACAGGGCCCGACAGGGCCCGACAGGGCCCAGTTTAGCCCAGTAGAGCCCGACAGAGCCCGACAGAGCCCAACAGAGCCCAGTAGAGCCCGACAGAGCCCGACAGGGCCCGACAGAGCCCGACAGAGCCCGACAGGGCCCGACAGGGCCCGACAGGGCCCGACAGAGCCCAGTTTAGCCCAGTAGAGCCCGACAGAGCCCGACAGAGCCCGACAGGGCCCGACAGGGCCCGACAGAGCCCGACAGAGCCCGACAGGGCCCGACAGAGCCCAGTAGAGCCCGACAGAGCCCGACAGAGCCCGACAGAGCCTGACAGAGCCCGATAGAGCCCGACAGGGCCCGACAGAGCCCGACAGGGCCCGACAGGGCCCGACAGAGCCCGACAGAGCCCAGTAGAGCCCAGTAGAGCCCGACAGAGCCCGACAGAGCCCAGTAGAGCCCAGTAGTGCCCAGTAGAGCCCGACAGACCCCAACAGAGCCCGACAGAGCCTGACAGGGCCCGACAGGGCCCGACAGGGCCCGACAGAGCCCAGAAGAGCCCAGTAGAGCCCGACAGAGCCCGACAGAGCCCGACAGAGCCCGACAGAGCCCAGTAGAGCCCAGTAGAGCCCGACAGAGCCCGACAGAGCCCGACAGAGCCCGACAGGGCCCGATAGGGCCCGACAGGGCCCAGTTTAGCCCAGTAGAGCCCGACAGAGCCCGACAGAGCCCAACAGAGCCCAGTAGAGCCCAACAGAGCCCGACAGGGCCCGACAGAGCCCGACAGAGCCCGACAGGGCCCGACAGGGCCCGACAGGGCCCGACAGAGCCCAGTTTAGCCCAGTAGAGCCCGACAGAGCCCGACAGAGCCCGACAGGGCCCGACAGGGCCCGACAGAGCCCGACAGAGCCCGACAGGGCCCGACAGAGCCCGACAGAGCCCGACAGGGCCCGACAGAGCCCAGTAGAGCCCGACAGAGCCCGACAGAGCCCGACAGGGCCCGACAGGGCCCGACAGAGCCCGACAGGGCCCGAGAGGGCCCGACAGAGCCCGACAGAGCCCGACAGGGACCAGTAGAGCCCGACAGAGCCCGACAGAGCCCGACAGAGCCCGACAGGGCCCGACAGGGCCCAGTAGAGCCCGACAGAGCCCGACAGAGCCCGACAGGGCCCGACAGGGCCCGACAGAGCCCGACAGGGCCCGACAGAGCCCGACAGAGCCCGACAGAGCCCGACAGGGCCCGACAGGGCCCAGTAGAGCCCGACAGAGCCCGACAGAGCCCGACAGGGCCCGACAGGGCCCGACAGAGCCCGACAGAGCCCGACAGGGCCCGACAGGGCCCGACAGAGCCCAGTAGAGCGCGACAGAGCCCGACAGAGCCCGACAGGGCCCGACAGAACCCGACAGAGGCCGACAGAGCCCAGTAGAGCCCGACAGAGCCCGACAGAGCCCGACAGAGCCCGACAGGGCCCGACAGGGCCCGACAGGGCCCAGTAGAGCCCGACAGAGCCCGAGAGAGCCCGACAGAGGCCAACAGAGCCCGAGAGGGCCCGACAGAGCCCGAGAGGGCCCGACAGGGCCCAGTAGAGCCCGACAGAGCCCGACAGAGACCGACAGAGCCCGACAGAGCCCGAGAGGGCCCGACAGAGCCCAGTAGAGCCCGACAGAGCCCGACAGAGCCTGACAGAGCCCGACAGAACCCGACAGAGCCCGACAGAGCCCGACAGGGCCCGACAGGGCCCGACAGGGCCCGACAGAGATCGACAGAGCCCGACAGGGCCCAGTAGAGCCCGACAGAGCCCGACAGAGCCCAGTAGAGCCCAGTAGAGCCCGACAGAGCCCGACAGAGCCCGACAGAGCCCGACAGAACCCGACAGAGCCCGACAGAGACCAGTTGAGCCCGACAGAGCCCGACAGAGCCCGACAGAGCCCGACAGGGCCCGACAGGGCCCAGTAGAGCCCGACAGAGCCCGACAGAGCCCGACAGAGCCCGACAGGGCCCAGTAGAGCCCGACAGAGACCGACAGAGCCCGACAGAGCCCGACAGGGCCCGACCGGGCCCGACAGAGCCCAGTAGAGCCCAACAGAGCCCGACAGAGCCCGACAGAGCCCGACAGAGCCCGACAGAGCCCGAGAGGGCCCGACAGAGCCCAGTAGAGCCCGACAGCGCCCGACAGAGCCTGACAGAGCCCGACAGAACCCGACAGAGCCCGACAGAGCCCGACAGGGCCCGACAGGGCCCGACAGGGCCCGACAGAGATCGACAGAGCCCGACAGGGCCCAGTAGAGCCCGACAGAGCCCGACAGAGCCCAGTAGAGCCCAGTAGAGCCCGACAGAGCCCGACAGAGCCCGACAGAGCCCGACAGAACCCGACAGAGCCCGACAGAGACCAGTTGAGCCCGACAGAGCCCGACAGAGCCCGACAGAGCCCGACAGGGCCCGACAGGGCCCAGTAGAGCCCGACAGAGCCCGACAGAGCCCGACAGAGCCCGACAGGGCCCAGTACAGCCCGACAGAGCCCAACAGAGCCCGACAGAGCCCGACAGGGCCCGACCGGGCCCGACAGAGCCCAGTAGAGCCCAACAGAGCCCGACAGAGCCCGACAGAGCCCGACAGAGCCCAGTAGAGCCCGACAGAGCCCGACAGAGCCCGACAGGGCCCGACAGAGCCCAGTAGAGCCCGACAGAGCCCGACAGAGCCCGACAGAGCCCGACAGGGCCCGACAGGGCCCGACAGGGCCCAGTAGAGCCCGACAGAGCCCGATAGAGCCCGACAGAGCCCGACAGAGCCTGACAGGGCCCGACAGAGCCCGACAGGGCCCAGTAGAGCCCGACAGAGCCCGACAGGGCCCAGTAGAGCCCGACAGAGCCCAGTAGAGCCCAGTAGAGCCCGACAGAGCCCGACAGAGCCCGACAGAGCCCGACAGAACCCGACAGAACCCGACAGGGCCCGACAGAGCCCAGTAGAGCCCGACAGAGCCCGACAGAGCCCGACAGGGCCCGACAGTGCCCGACAGGGCCCGACAGAGCCCGACAGAGCCCGACAGGGCCCAGTAGTGCCCGACAGAACCCGACAGAGCCCGACAGAGCCCGACAGGGCCCGACAGAGCCCGACAGAGCCCAGTAGAGCCCGACAGAGCCCGACAGAGCCCGACAGAGCCCGACAGAACCCGACAGAGCCCAGTAGAGCCCGACAGAGCCCGACAGAGCCCGACAGAGCCCGACAGGGCCCGAAAGGGCCCGACAGGTCCCAGTAGAGCCCGACAGAGCCCGACAGAGCCCGACAGAGCCCGACAGAGCCCAGTAGAGCCCGACAGAGCCCGACAGAGCCCGACAGAGCCCGACAGGGCCCGACAGGGCCCGACAGGGCCCAGTAGAGCCCGACAGAGCCCGACAGAGCCCGACAGAGCCCGACAGGGCCCGACAGGGCCCGACAGAGCCCGACAGAGCCCAGTAGAGCCCAGTAGAGCCCGACAGAGCCCGACAGAGCCCGACAGGGCCCGACAGAGCCCGACAGAGCCTGACAGAGCCCGATAGAGCCCGACAGGGCCCGACAGAGCCCGACAGGGCCCGACAGGGCCCAACAGAGCCCGACAGAGCCCAGTAGAGCCCAGTAGAGCCCGACAGAGCCCGACAGAGCCCAGTAGAGCCCAGTAGAGCCCAGTAGAGCCCGACAGACCCCGACAGAGCCCGACAGAGCCCGACAGGGCCCGACAGGGCCCGACAGGGCCTGACAGAGCCCAGAAGAGCCCAGTAGAGCCCGACAGAGCCCGACAGAGCCCGACAGAGCCCGACAGAGCCCAGTAGAGCCCAGTAGAGCCCGACAGAGCCCGACAGAGCCCGACAGAGCCCGACAGGGCCCGACAGGGCCCGACAGGGCCCAGTTTAGCCCAGTAGAGCCCGACAGAGCCCGACAGAGCCCAACAGAGCCCAGTAGAGCCCGACAGAGCCCGACAGGGCCCGACAGAGCCCGACAGAGCCCGACAGGGCCCGACAGGGCCCGACAGGGCCCGACAGAGCCCGACAGAGCCCGACATGGCCCGACAGAGCCCGACAGAGCCCGACAGGGCCCGACAGAGCCCAGTAGAGCCCGACAGAGCCCGACAGAGCCCGACAGGGCCCGACAGGGCCCGACAGAGCCCGACAGGGCCCGAGAGGGCCCGACAGAGCCCGACAGAGCCCGACAGGGCCCAGTAGAGCCCGACAGAGCCCGACAGAGCCCGACAGAGCCCGACAGGGCCCGACAGGGCCCAGTAGAGCCCGACAGAGCCCGACAGAGCCCGACAGGGCCCGACAGGGCCCGACAGAGCCCGACAGGGCCCGACAGAGCCCGACAGAGCCCGACAGAGCCCGACAGGGCCCGACAGGGCCCAGTAGAGCCCGACAGAGCCCGACAGAGCCCGACAGGGCCCGACAGGGCCCGACAGAGCCCGACAGAGCCCGTCAGGGCCCGACAGGGCCCGACAGAGCCCAGTAGAGCCCGACAGAGCCCGACAGAGCCCGACAGGGCCCGACAGAACCCGACAGAGGCCGACAGAGCCCAGTAGAGCCCGACAGAGCCCGACAGAGCCTGACAGGGCCCGACAGAGCCCGACAGGGCCCAGTAGAGCCCGACAGAGCCCGACAGGGCCCGACAGGGCCCGACAGAGCCCGACAGGGCCCAATAGAGCCCGACAGAGCCCAGTAGAGCCCAGTAGAGCCCGACAGAGCCCGACAGAGCCCGACAGAGCCCGACAGAACCCGACAGAACCCGACAGGGCCCGACAGAGCCCAGTAGAGCCCGACAGAGCCCGACAGAGCCCGACAGGGCCCGACAGGGCCCGACAGGGCCCGACAGAGCCCGACAGAGCCCGACAGGGCCCAGTAGAGCCCGACAGAACCCGACAGAGCCCGACAGAGCCCGACAGGGCCCGACAGAGCCCGACAGAGCCCAGTAGAGCCCGACAGAGCCCGACAGAGCCCGACAGAGCCCGACAGAACCCGACAGAGCCCAGTAGAGCCCGACAGAGCCCGACAGAGCCCGACAGAGCCCGACAGGGCCCGACAGGGCCCGACAGGGCCCAGTAGAGCCCAACAGAGCCCGACAGAGCCCGACAGAGCCCGACAGAGCCCAGTAGAGCCCGACAGAGCCCGACAGAGCCCGACAGAGCCCGACAGGGCCCGACAGGGCCCGACAGGGCCCAGTAGAGCCCGACAGAGCCCGACAGAGCCCGACAGAGCCCGACAGGGCCCGACAGGGCCCGACAGAGCCCGACAGAGCCCAGTAGAGCCCAGTAGAGCCCGACAGAGCCCGACAGAGCCCGACAGGGCCCGACAGAGCCCGACAGAGCCTGACAGAGCCCGATAGAGCCCGACAGGGCCCGACAGAGCCCGACAGGGCCCGCCAGGGCCCGACAGAGCCCGACAGAGCCCAGTAGAGCCCAGTAGAGCCCGACAGAGCCCGACAGAGCCCAGTAGAGACCAGTAGAGCCCAGTAGAGCCCGACAGACCCCGACAGAGCCCGACAGAGACCGACAGGGCCCGACAGGGCCCGACAGGGCCCGACAGAGCCCAGAAGAGCCCAGTAGAGCCCGACAGAGCCCGACAGAGCCCGACAGAGCCCGACAGAGCCCAGTAGAGCCCAGTAGAGCCCGACAGAGCCCGACAGAGCCCGACAGAGCCCGACAGGGCCCGACAGAGCCCGACAGGGTCCGACAGAGCCCGACAGAGCCCGACAGGGCCCGACAGGGCCCGACAGGGCCCGACAGAGCCCAGTTTAGCCCAGTAGAGCCCGACAGAGCCCGACAGAGCCCGACAGGGCCCGACAGGGCCCGACAGAGCCCGACAGAGCCCGACAGGGCCCGACAGAGCCCAGTAGAGCCCGACAGAGCCCGACAGAGCCCGACAGAGCCTGACAGAGCCCGATAGAGCCCGACAGGGCCCGACAGAGCCCGACAGGGCCCGACAGGGCCCGACAGAGCCCGACAGAGCCCAGTAGAGCCCAGTAGAGCCCGACAGAGCCCGACAGAGCCCAGTAGAGCCCAGTAGTGCCCAGTAGAGCCCGACAGACCCCAACAGAGCCCGACAGAGCCTGACAGGGCCCGACAGGGCCCGACAGGGCCCGACAGAGCCCAGAAGAGCCCAGTAGAGCCCGACAGAGCCCGACAGAGCCCGACAGAGCCCGACAGAGCCCAGTAGAGCCCAGTAGAGCCCGACAGAGCCCGACAGAGCCCGACAGAGCCCGACAGGGCCCGATAGGGCCCGACAGGGCCCAGTTTAGCCCAGTAGAGCCCGACAGAGCCCGACAGAGCCCAACAGAGCCCAGTAGAGCCCAACAGAGCCCGACAGGGCCCGACAGAGCCCGACAGAGCCCGACAGGGCCCGACAGGGCCCGACAGGGCCCGACAGAGCCCAGTTTAGCCCAGTAGAGCCCGACAGAGCCCGACAGAGCCCGACAGGGCCCGACAGGGCCCGACAGAGCCCGACAGAGCCCGACAGGGCCCGACAGAGCCCGACAGAGCCCGACAGGGCCCGACAGAGCCCAGTAGAGCCCGACAGAGCCCGACAGAGCCCGACAGGGCCCGACAGGGCCCGACAGAGCCCGACAGGGCCCGAGAGGGCCCGACAGAGCCCGACAGAGCCCGACAGGGCCCAGTAGAGCCCGACAGAGCCCGACAGAGCCCGACAGAGCCCGACAGGGCCCGACAGGGCCCAGTAGAGCCCGACAGAGCCCGACAGAGCCCGACAGGGCCCGACAGGGCCCGACAGAGCCCGACAGGGCCCGACAGAGCCCGACAGAGCCCGACAGAGCCCGACAGGGCCCGACAGGGCCCAGTAGAGCCCGACAGAGCCCGACAGAGCCCGACAGGGCCCGACAGGGCCCGACAGAGCCCGACAGAGCCCGACAGGGCCCGACAGGGCCCGACAGAGCCCAGTAGAGCGCGACAGAGCCCGACAGAGCCCGACAGGGCCCGACAGAACCCGACAGAGGCCGACAGAGCCCAGTAGAGCCCGACAGAGCCCGACAGAGCCCGACAGAGCCCGACAGGGCCCGACAGGGCCCGACAGGGCCCAGTAGAGCCCGACAGAGCCCGACAGAGCCCGACAGAGCCCAACAGAGCCCGAGAGGGCCCGACAGAGCCCGAGAGGGCCCGACAGGGCCCAGTAGAGCCCGACAGAGCCCGACAGAGACCGACAGAGCCCGACAGAGCCCGAGAGGGCCCGACAGAGCCCAGTAGAGCCCGACAGAGCCCGACAGAGCCTGACAGAGCCCGACAGAACCCGACAGAGCCCGACAGAGCCCGACAGGGCCCGACAGGGCCCGACAGGGCCCGACAGAGATCGACAGAGCCCGACAGGGCCCAGTAGAGCCCGACAGAGCCCGACAGAGCCCAGTAGAGCCCAGTAGAGCCCGACAGAGCCCGACAGAGCCCGACAGAGCCCGACAGAACCCGACAGAGCCCGACAGAGACCAGTTGAGCCCGACAGAGCCCGACAGAGCCCGACAGAGCCCGACAGGGCCCGACAGGGCCCAGTAGAGCCCGACAGAGCCCGACAGAGCCCGACAGAGCCCGACAGGGCCCAGTAGAGCCCGACAGAGACCGACAGAGCCCGACAGAGCCCGACAGGGCCCGACCGGGCCCGACAGAGCCCAGTAGAGCCCAACAGAGCCCGACAGAGCCCGACAGAGCCCGACAGAGCCCAGTAGAGCCCGACAGAGCCCGACAGAGCCCGACAGGGCCCGACAGAGCCCGACAGAGCCCAGTAGAGCCCGACAGAGCCCGACAGAGCCCGACAGAGCCCGACAGGGCCCGACAGGGCCCGACAGGGCCCAGTAGAGCCCGACAGAGCCCGATAGAGCCCGACAGAGCCCGACAGAGCCTGACAGGGCCCGACAGAGCCCGACAGGGCCCAGTAGAGCCCGACAGAGCCCGACAGGGCCCGACAGGGCCCGACAGAGCCCGACAGGGCCCAGTAGAGCCCGACAGAGCCCAGTAGAGCCTAGTAGAGCCCGACAGAGCCCGACAGAGCCCGACAGAGCCCGACAGAGCCCGACAGAACCCGACAGGGCCCGACAGAGCCCAGTAGAGCCCGACAGAGCCCGACAGAGCCCGACAGGGCCCGACAGGGCCCGACAGGGCCCGACAGAGCCCGACAGAGCCCGACAGGGCCCAGTAGAGCCCGACAGAACCCGACAGAGCCCGACAGAGCCCGACAGGGCCCGACAGAGCCCGACAGAGCCCAGTAGAGCCCGACAGAGCCCGACAGAGCCCGACAGAGCCCGAAAGAACCCGACAGAGCCCAGTAGAGCCCGACAGAGCCCGACAGAGCCCGACAGAGCCCGACAGGGCCCGACAGGGCCCGACAGGTCCCAGTAGAGCCCGACAGAGCCCGACAGAGCCCGACAGGGCCCGACAGAGCCCGACAGAGCCTGACAGAGCCCGATAGAGCCCGACAGGGCCCGACAGAGCCCGACAGGGCCCGACAGGGCCCGACAGAGCCCGACAGAGCCCAGTAGAGCCCAGTAGAGCCCGACAGAGCCCGACAGAGACCAGTAGAGCCCAGTAGAGCCCAGTAGAGCCCGACAGACCCCGACAGAGCCCGACAGAGCCCGACAGGGCCCGACAGAGCCCGACAGAGCCCGACAGAGCCCAGTAGAGCCCAGTAGAGCCCGACAGAGCCCGACAGAGCCCGACAGAGCCCGACAGGGCCCGACAGGGCCCGACATGGCCCAGTTTAGCCCAGTAGAGCCCGACAGAGCCCGACAGAGCCCAACAGAGCCCAGTAGAGCCCGACAGAGCCCGACAGGGCCCGACAGAGCCCGACAGAGCCCGACAGGGCCCGACAGGGCCCGACAGGGCCCGACAGAGCCCAGTTTAGCCCAGTAGAGCCCGACAGAGCCCGACAGAGCCCGACAGGGCCCGACAGGGCCCGACAGAGCCCGACAGAGCCCGACAGGGCCCGACAGAGCCCGACAGGGCCCGACAGGGCCCGACAGAGCCCAGTAGAGCCCGACAGAGCCCAGTAGAGCCCGACAGAGCCCGACAGAGCCCGACAGAGCCCGACAGGGCCCGACAGGGCCCAGTAGAGCCCGACAGAGCCCGACAGAGCCCGACAGGGCCCGACAGGGCCCGACAGAGCCCGACAGGGCCCGACAGAGCCCGACAGAGCCCGACAGAGACCGACAGGGCCCGACAGGGCCCAGTAGAGCCCGACAGAGCCCGACAGAGCCCGACAGGGCCCGACAGGGCCCGACAGAGCCTGACAGAGCCCGACAGGGCCCGACAGGGCCCGACAGAGCCCAGTAGAGCCCGACAGAGCCCGACAGAGCCCGACAGGGCCCGACAGAACCCGACAGAGGCCGACAGAGCCCAGTAGAGCCCGACAGAGCCCGACAGAGCCTGACAGGGCCCGACAGAGCCCGACAGGGCCCAGTAGAGCCCGACAGAGCCCGACAGGGCCCGACAGGGCCCGACAGAGCCCGACAGGGCCCAGTAGAGCCCGACAGAGCCCAGTAGAGCCCAGTAGAGCCCGACAGAGCCCGACAGAGCCCGACAGAGCCCGACAGAACCCGACAGAACCCGACAGGGCCCGACAGAGCCCAGTAGAGCCCGACAGAGCCCGACAGAGCCCGACAGGGCCCGACAGGGCCCGACAGGGCCCGACAGAGCCCGACAGAGCCCGACAGGGCCCAGTAGAGCCCGACAGAACCCGACAGAGCCCGACAGAGCCCGACAGGGCCCGACAGAGCCCGACAGAGCCCAGTAGAGCCCGACAGAGCCCGACAGAGCCCGACAGAGCCCGACAGAACCCGACAGAGCCCAGTAGAGCCCGACAGAGCCCGACAGAGCCCGACAGAGCCCGACAGGGCCCAGTAGAGCCCGACAGAGCCCGACAGAGCCCGACAGAGCCCGACAGAGCCCAGTAGAGCCCGACAGAACCCGACAGAGCCCGACAGAGCCCGACAGGGCCCGACAGGGCCCGACAGAGCCCGACAGAGCCCAGTAGAGCCCAGTAGAGCCCGACAGAGCCCGACAGAGCCCGACAGGGCCCGACAGAGCCCGACAGAGCCTGACAGAGCCCGATAGAGCCCGACAGGGCCCGACAGAGCCCGACAGGGCCCGACAGGGCCCGACAGAGCCCGACAGAGCCCAGTAGAGCCCAGTAGAGTCCGACAGAGCCCGACAGAGCCCAGTAGAGACCAGTAGAGCCCAGTAGAGCCCGACAGACCCCGACAGAGCCCGACAGAGCCCGACAGGGCCCGACAGGGCCCGACAGGGCCCGACAGAGCCCAGAAGAGCCCAGTAGAGCCCGACAGAGCCCGACAGAGCCCGACAGAGCCCGACAGAGCCCAGTAGAGCCCAGTAGAGCCCGACAGAGCCCGACAGAGCCCGACAGAGCCCGACAGTGCCCGACAGGGCCCAGTTTAGCCCAGTAGAGCCCGACAGAGCCCGACAGAGCCCAACAGAGCCCAGTAGAGCCCGACAGAGCCCGACAGGGCCCGACAGAGCCCGACAGAGCCCGACAGGGCCCGACAGGGCCCGACAGGGCCCGACAGAGCCCAGTTTAGCCCAGTAGAGCCCGACAGAGCCCGACAGAGCCCGACAGGGCCCGACAGGGCCCGACAGAGCCCGACAGAGCCCGACAGGGCCCGACAGAGCCCGACAGAGCCCGACAGGGCCCGACAGAGCCCAGTAGAGCCCGACAGAGCCCGACAGAGCCCGACAGGGCCCGACAGGGCCCGACAGAGCCCGACAGGGCCCGAGAGGGCCCGACAGAGCCCGACAGAGCCCGACAGGGCCCAGTAGAGCCCGACAGAGCCCGACAGAGCCCGACAGAGCCCGACAGGGCCCGACAGGGCCCAGTAGAGCCCGACAGAGCCCGACAGAGCCCGACAGGGCCCGACAGGGCCCGACAGAGCCCGACAGGGCCCGACAGAGCCCGACAGAGCCCGACAGAGCCCGACAGGGCCCGACAGGGCCCAGTAGAGCCCGACAGAGCCCGACAGAGCCCGACAGGGCCCGACAGGGCCCGACAGAGCCCGACAGAGCCCGACAGGGCCCGACAGGGCCCGACAGAGCCCAGTAGAGCGCGACAGAGCCCGACAGAGCCCGACAGGGCCCGACAGAACCCGACAGAGGCCGACAGAGCCCAGTAGAGCCCGACAGAGCCCGACAGAGCCCGACAGAGCCCGACAGGGCCCGACAGGGCCCGACAGGGCCCAGTAGAGCCCGACAGAGCCCGACAGAGCCCGACAGAGCCCAACAGAGCCCGAGAGGGCCCGACAGAGCCCGAGAGGGCCCGACAGGGCCCAGTAGAGCCCGACAGAGCCCGACAGAGACCGACAGAGCCCGACAGAGCCCGAGAGGGCCCGACAGAGCCCAGTAGAGCCCGACAGAGCCCGACAGAGCCTGACAGAGCCCGACAGAACCCGACAGAGCCCGACAGAGCCCGACAGGGCCCGACAGGGCCCGACAGGGCCCGACAGAGATCGACAGAGCCCGACAGGGCCCAGTAGAGCCCGACAGAGCCCGACAGAGCCCAGTAGAGCCCAGTAGAGCCCGACAGAGCCCGACAGAGCCCGACAGAGCCCGACAGAACCCGACAGAGCCCGACAGAGACCAGTTGAGCCCGACAGAGCCCGACAGAGCCCGACAGAGCCCGACAGGGCCCGACAGGGCCCAGTAGAGCCCGACAGAGCCCGACAGAGCCCGACAGAGCCCGACAGGGCCCAGTAGAGCCCGACAGAGACCGACAGAGCCCGACAGAGCCCGACAGGGCCCGACCAGGCCCGACAGAGCCCAGTAGAGCCCAACAGAGCCCGACAGAGCCCGACAGAGCCCGACAGAGCCCAGTAGAGCCCGACAGAGCCCGACAGAGCCCGACAGGGCCCGACAGAGCCCGACAGAGCCCAGTAGAGCCCGACAGAGCCCGACAGAGCCCGACAGAGCCCGACAGGGCCCGACAGGGCCCGACAGGGCCCAGTAGAGCCCGACAGAGCCCGATAGAGCCCGACAGAGCCCGACAGAGCCTGACAGGGCCCGACAGAGCCCGACAGGGCCCAGTAGAGCCCGACAGAGCCCGACAGGGCCCGACAGGGCCCGACAGAGCCCGACAGGGCCCAGTAGAGCCCGACAGAGCCCAGTAGAGCCCAGTAGAGCCCGACAGAGCCCGACAGAGCCCGACAGAGCCCGACAGAGCCCGACAGAACCCGACAGGGCCCGACAGAGCCCAGTAGAGCCCGACAGAGCCCGACAGAGCCCGACAGGGCCCGACAGGGCCCGACAGGGCCCGACAGAGCCCGACAGAGCCCGACAGGGCCCAGTAGAGCCCGACAGAACCCGACAGAGCCCGACAGAGCCCGACAGGGCCCGACAGAGCCCGACAGAGCCCAGTAGAGCCCGACAGAGCCCGACAGAGCCCGACAGAGCCCGACAGAACCCGACAGAGCCCAGTAGAGCCCGACAGAGCCCGACAGAGCCCGACAGAGCCCGACAGGGCCCGACAGGGCCCGACAGGTCCCAGTAGAGCCCGACAGAGCCCGACAGAGCCCGACAGAGCCCGACAGAGCCCAGTAGAGCCCGACAGAGCCCGACAGAGCCCGACAGAGCCCGACAGGGCCCGACAGGGCCCGACAGGGCCCAGTAGAGCCCGACAGAGCCCGACAGAGCCCGACAGAGCCCGACAGGGCCCGACAGGGCCCGACAGAGCCCGACAGAGCCCAGTAGAGCCCAGTAGAGCCCGACAGAGCCCGACAGAGCCCGACAGGGCCCGACAGAGCCCGACAGAGCCTGACAGAGCCCGATAGAGCCCGACAGGGCCCGACAGAGCCCGACAGGGCCCGACAGGGCCCGACAGAGCCCGACAGAGCCCAGTAGAGCCCAGTAGAGCCCGACAGAGCCCGACAGAGACCAGTAGAGCCCAGTAGAGCCCAGTAGAGCCCGACAGACCCCGACAGAGCCCGACAGAGCCCGACAGGGCCCGACAGAGCCCGACAGAGCCCGACAGAGCCCGACAGAGCCCAGTAGAGCCCAGTAGAGCCCGACAGAGCCCGACAGAGCCCGACAGAGCCCGACAGGGCCCGACAGGGCCCGACATGGCCCAGTTTAGCCCAGTAGAGCCCGACAGAGCCCGACAGAGCCCAACAGAGCCCAGTAGAGCCCGACAGAGCCCGACAGGGCCCGACAGAGCCCGACAGAGCCCGACAGGGCCCGACAGGGCCCGACAGGGCCCGACAGAGCCCAGTTTAGCCTAGTAGAGCCCGACAGAGCCCGACAGAGCCCGACAGGGCCCGACAGGGCCCGACAGAGCCCGACAGAGCCCGACAGGGCCCGACAGAGCCCGACAGGGCCCGACAGGGCCCGACAGAGCCCAGTAGAGCCCGACAGAGCCCAGTAGAGCCCGACAGAGCCCGACAGAGCCCGACAGAGCCCGACAGGGCCCGACAGGGCCCAGTAGAGCCCGACAGAGCCCGACAGAGCCCGACAGGGCCCGACAGGGCCCGACAGAGCCCGACAGGGCCCGACAGAGCCCGACAGAGCCCGACAGAGACCGACAGGGCCCGACAGGGCCCAGTAGAGCCCGACAGAGCCCGACAGAGCCCGACAGGGCCCGACAGGGCCCGACAGAGCCTGACAGAGCCCGACAGGGCCCGACAGGGCCCGACAGAGCCCAGTAGAGCCCGACAGAGCCCGACAGAGCCCGACAGGGCCCGACAGAACCCGACAGAGGCCGACAGAGCCCAGTAGAGCCCGACAGAGCCCGACAGAGCCTGACAGGGCCCGACAGAGCCCGACAGGGCCCAGTAGAGCCCGACAGAGCCCGACAGGGCCCGACAGGGCCCGACAGAGCCCGACAGGGCCCAGTAGAGCCCGACAGAGCCCAGTAGAGCCCAGTAGAGCCCGACAGAGCCCGACAGAGCCCGACAGAGCCCGACAGAACCCGACAGAACCCGACAGGGCCCGACAGAGCCCAGTAGAGCCCGACAGAGCCCGACAGAGCCCGACAGGGCCCGACAGGGCCCGACAGGGCCCGACAGAGCCCGACAGAGCCCGACAGGGCCCAGTAGAGCCCGACAGAACCCGACAGAGCCCGACAGAGCCCGACAGGGCCCGACAGAGCCCGACAGAGCCCAGTAGAGCCCGACAGAGCCCGACAGAGCCCGACAGAGCCCGACAGAACCCGACAGAGCCCAGTAGAGCCCGACAGAGCCCGACAGAGCCCGACAGAGCCCGACAGGGCCCAGTAGAGCCCGACAGAGCCCGACAGAGCCCGACAGAGCCCGACAGAGCCCAGTAGAGCCCGACAGAGCCCGACAGAGCCCGACAGAGCCCGACAGGGCCCGACAGGGCCCGACAGAGCCCGACAGAGCCCAGTAGAGCCCAGTAGAGCCCGACAGAGCCCGACAGAGCCCGACAGGGCCCGACAGAGCCCGACAGAGCCTGACAGAGCCCGATAGAGCCCGACAGGGCCCGACAGAGCCCGACAGGGCCCGACAGGGCCCGACAGAGCCCGACAGAGCCCAGTAGAGCCCAGTAGAGTCCGACAGAGCCCGACAGAGCCCAGTAGAGACCAGTAGAGCCCAGTAGAGCCCGACAGACCCCGACAGAGCCCGACAGAGCCCGACAGGGCCCGACAGGGCCCGACAGGGCCCGACAGAGCCCAGAAGAGCCCAGTAGAGCCCGACAGAGCCCGACAGAGCCCGACAGAGCCCGACAGAGCCCAGTAGAGCCCAGTAGAGCCCGACAGAGCCCGACAGAGCCCGACAGAGCCCGACAGTGCCCGACAGGGCCCAGTTTAGCCCAGTAGAGCCCGACAGAGCCCGACAGAGCCCAACAGAGCCCAGCAGAGCCCGACAGAGCCCGACAGGGCCCGACAGAGCCCGACAGAGCCCGACAGGGCCCGACAGGGCCCGACAGGGCCCGACAGAGCCCAGTTTAGCCAAGTAGAGCCCGACAGAGCCCGACAGGGCCCGACAGAGCCCAGTAGAGCCCGACAGAGCCCGACAGAGCCCGACAGAGCCTGACAGAGCCCGATAGAGCCCGACAGGGCCCGACAGAGCCCGACAGGGCCCGACAGGGCCCGACAGAGCCCGACAGAGCCCAGTAGAGCCCAGTAGAGCCCGACAGAGCCCGACAGAGCCCAGTAGAGCCCAGTAGTGCCCAGTAGAGCCCGACAGACCCCAACAGAGCCCGACAGAGCCTGACAGGGCCCGACAGGGCCCGACAGGGCCCGACAGAGCCCAGAAGAGCCCAGTAGAGCCCGACAGAGCCCGACAGAGCCCGACAGAGCCCGACAGAGCCCAGTAGAGCCCAGTAGAGCCCGACAGAGCCCGACAGAGCCCGACAGAGCCCGACAGGGCCCGATAGGGCCCGACAGGGCCCAGTTTAGCCCAGTAGAGCCCGACAGAGCCCGACAGAGCCCAACAGAGCCCAGTAGAGCCCAACAGAGCCCGACAGGGCCCGACAGAGCCCGACAGAGCCCGACAGGGCCCGACAGGGCCCGACAGGGCCCGACAGAGCCCAGTTTAGCCCAGTAGAGCCCGACAGAGCCCGACAGAGCCCGACAGGGCCCGACAGGGCCCGACAGAGCCCGACAGAGCCCGACAGGGCCCGACAGAGCCCGACAGAGCCCGACAGGGCCCGACAGAGCCCAGTAGAGCCCGACAGAGCCCGACAGAGCCCGACAGGGCCCGACAGGGCCCGACAGAGCCCGACAGGGCCCGAGAGGGCCCGACAGAGCCCGACAGAGCCCGACAGGGCCCAGTAGAGCCCGACAGAGCCCGACAGAGCCCGACAGAGCCCGACAGGGCCCGACAGGGCCCAGTAGAGCCCGACAGAGCCCGACAGAGCCCGACAGGGCCCGACAGGGCCCGACAGAGCCCGACAGAGCCCGACAGAGCCCG
Source organism: Caloenas nicobarica (assembly GCF_036013445.1). Classification (NCBI taxonomy): domain Eukaryota; kingdom Metazoa; phylum Chordata; class Aves; order Columbiformes; family Columbidae; genus Caloenas; species Caloenas nicobarica. Next base: position 221,239 of record NW_027017205.1, read on the forward strand.
ACAGGGCCCGACAGGGCCCAGTAGAGCCCGACAGAGCCCGACAGAGCCCGACAGGGCCCGACAGGGCCCGACAGAGCCCGACAGAGCCCGACAGGGCCCGACAGGGCCCGACAGAGCCCAGTAGAGCGCGACAGAGCCCGACAGAGCCCGACAGGGCCCGACAGAACCCGACAGAGGCCGACAGAGCCCAGTAGAGCCCGACAGAGCCCGACAGAGCCCGACAGAGCCCGACAGGGCCCGACAGGGCCCGACAGGGCCCAGTAGAGCCCGACAGAGCCCGACAGAGCCCGACAGAGCCCAACAGAGCCCGAGAGGGCCCGACAGAGCCCGAGAGGGCCCGACAGGGCCCAGTAGAGCCCGACAGAGCCCGACAGAGACCGACAGAGCCCGACAGAGCCCGAGAGGGCCCGACAGAGCCCAGTAGAGCCCGACAGAGCCCGACAGAGCCTGACAGAGCCCGACAGAACCCGACAGAGCCCGACAGAGCCCGACAGGGCCCGACAGGGCCCGACAGGGCCCGACAGAGATCGACAGAGCCCGACAGGGCCCAGTAGAGCCCGACAGAGCCCGACAGAGCCCAGTAGAGCCCAGTAGAGCCCGACAGAGCCCGACAGAGCCCGACAGAGCCCGACAGAACCCGACAGAGCCCGACAGAGACCAGTTGAGCCCGACAGAGCCCGACAGAGCCCGACAGAGCCCGACAGGGCCCGACAGGGCCCAGTAGAGCCCGACAGAGCCCGACAGAGCCCGACAGAGCCCGACAGGGCCCAGTAGAGCCCGACAGAGACCGACAGAGCCCGACAGAGCCCGACAGGGCCCGACCGGGCCCGACAGAGCCCAGTAGAGCCCAACAGAGCCCGACAGAGCCCGACAGAGCCCGACAGAGCCCAGTAGAGCCCGACAGAGCCCGACAGAGCCCGACAGGGCCCGACAGAGCCCGACAGAGCCCAGTAGAGCCCGACAGAGCCCGACAGAGCCCGACAGAGCCCGACAGGGCCCGACAGGGCCCGACAGGGCCCAGTAGAGCCCGACAGAGCCCGATAGAGCCCGACAGAGCCCGACAGAGCCTGACAGGGCCCGACAGAGCCCGACAGGGCCCAGTAGAGCCCGACAGAGCCCGACAGGGCCCGACAGGGCCCGACAGAGCCCGACAGGGCCCAGTAGAGCCCGACAGAGCCCAGTAGAGCCCAGTAGAGCCCGACAGAGCCCGACAGAGCCCGACAGAGCCCGACAGAGCCCGACAGAACCCGACAGGGCCCGACAGAGCCCAGTAGAGCCCGACAGAGCCCGACAGAGCCCGACAGGGCCCGACAGGGCCCGACAGGGCCCGACAGAGCCCGACAGAGCCCGACAGGGCCCAGTAGAGCCCGACAGAACCCGACAGAGCCCGACAGAGCCCGACAGGGCCCGACAGAGCCCGACAGAGCCCAGTAGAGCCCGACAGAGCCCGACAGAGCCCGACAGAGCCCGACAGAACCCGACAGAGCCCAGTAGAGCCCGACAGAGCCCGACAGAGCCCGACAGAGCCCGACAGGGCCCGACAGGGCCCGACAGGTCCCAGTAGAGCCCGACAGAGCCCGACAGAGCCCGACAGAGCCCGACAGAGCCCAGTAGAGCCCGACAGAGCCCGACAGAGCCCGACAGAGCCCGACAGGGCCCGACAGGGCCCGACAGGGCCCAGTAGAGCCCGACAGAGCCCGACAGAGCCCGACAGAGCCCGACAGGGCCCGACAGGGCCCGACAGAGCCCGACAGAGCCCAGTAGAGCCCAGTAGAGCCCGACAGAGCCCGACAGAGCCCGACAGGGCCCGACAGAGCCCGACAGAGCCTGACAGAGCCCGATAGAGCCCGACAGGGCCCGACAGAGCCCGACAGGGCCCGACAGGGCCCGACAGAGCCCGACAGAGCCCAGTAGAGCCCAGTAGAGCCCGACAGAGCCCGACAGAGACCAGTAGAGCCCAGTAGAGCCCAGTAGAGCCCGACAGACCCCGACAGAGCCCGACAGAGCCCGACAGGGCCCGACAGAGCCCGACAGAGCCCGACAGAGCCCGACAGAGCCCAGTAGAGCCCAGTAGAGCCCGACAGAGCCCGACAGAGCCCGACAGAGCCCGACAGGGCCCGACAGGGCCCGACATGGCCCAGTTTAGCCCAGTAGAGCCCGACAGAGCCCGACAGAGCCCAACAGAGCCCAGTAGAGCCCGACAGAGCCCGACAGGGCCCGACAGAGCCCGACAGAGCCCGACAGGGCCCGACAGGGCCCGACAGGGCCCGACAGAGCCCAGTTTAGCCCAGTAGAGCCCGACAGAGCCCGACAGAGCCCGACAGGGCCCGACAGGGCCCGACAGAGCCCGACAGAGCCCGACAGGGCCCGACAGAGCCCGACAGGGCCCGACAGGGCCCGACAGAGCCCAGTAGAGCCCGACAGAGCCCAGTAGAGCCCGACAGAGCCCGACAGAGCCCGACAGAGCCCGACAGGGCCCGACAGGGCCCAGTAGAGCCCGACAGAGCCCGACAGAGCCCGACAGGGCCCGACAGGGCCCGACAGAGCCCGACAGGGCCCGACAGAGCCCGACAGAGCCCGACAGAGACCGACAGGGCCCGACAGGGCCCAGTAGAGCCCGACAGAGCCCGACAGAGCCCGACAGGGCCCGACAGGGCCCGACAGAGCCTGACAGAGCCCGACAGGGCCCGACAGGGCCCGACAGAGCCCAGTAGAGCCCGACAGAGCCCGACAGAGCCCGACAGGGCCCGACAGAACCCGACAGAGGCCGACAGAGCCCAGTAGAGCCCGACAGAGCCCGACAGAGCCTGACAGGGCCCGACAGAGCCCGACAGGGCCCAGTAGAGCCCGACAGAGCCCGACAGGGCCCGACAGGGCCCGACAGAGCCCGACAGGGCCCAGTAGAGCCCGACAGAGCCCAGTAGAGCCCAGTAGAGCCCGACAGAGCCCGACAGAGCCCGACAGAGCCCGACAGAACCCGACAGAACCCGACAGGGCCCGACAGAGCCCAGTAGAGCCCGACAGAGCCCGACAGAGCCCGACAGGGCCCGACAGGGCCCGACAGGGCCCGACAGAGCCCGACAGAGCCCGACAGGGCCCAGTAGAGCCCGACAGAACCCGACAGAGCCCGACAGAGCCCGACAGGGCCCGACAGAGCCCGACAGAGCCCAGTAGAGCCCGACAGAGCCCGACAGAGCCCGACAGAGCCCGACAGAACCCGACAGAGCCCAGTAGAGCCCGACAGAGCCCGACAGAGCCCGACAGAGCCCGACAGGGCCCAGTAGAGCCCGACAGAGCCCGACAGAGCCCGACAGAGCCCGACAGAGCCCAGTAGAGCCCGACAGAGCCCGACAGAGCCCGACAGAGCCCGACAGGGCCCGACAGGGCCCGACAGAGCCCGACAGAGCCCAGTAGAGCCCAGTAGAGCCCGACAGAGCCCGACAGAGCCCGACAGGGCCCGACAGAGCCCGAGAGAGCCTGACAGAGCCCGATAGAGCCCGACAGGGCCCGACAGAGCCCGACAGGGCCCGACAGGGCCCGACAGAGCCCGACAGAGCCCAGTAGAGTCCAGTAGAGTCCGACAGAGCCCGACAGAGCCCAGTAGAGACCAGTAGAGCCCAGTAGAGCCCGACAGACCCCGACAGAGCCCGACAGAGCCCGACAGGGCCCGACAGGGCCCGACAGGGCCCGACAGAGCCCAGAAGAGCCCAGTAGAGCCCGACAGAGCCCGACAGAGCCCGACAGAGCCCGACAGAGCCCAGTAGAGCCCAGTAGAGCCCGACAGAGCCCGACAGAGCCCGACAGAGCCCGACAGTGCCCGACAGGGCCCAGTTTAGCCCAGTAGAGCCCGACAGAGCCCGACAGAGCCCAACAGAGCCCAGTAGAGCCCGACAGAGCCCGACAGGGCCCGACAGAGCCCGACAGAGCCCGACAGGGCCCGACAGGGCCCGACAGGGCCCGACAGAGCCCAGTTTAGCCCAGTAGAGCCCGACAGAGCCCGACAGAGCCCGACAGGGCCCGACAGGGCCCGACAGAGCCCGACAGAGCCCGACAGGGCCCGACAGAGCCCAGTAGAGCCCGACAGAGCCCGACAGAGCCCGACAGGGCCCGACAGGGCCCGACAGAGCCCGACAGGGCCCGAGAGGGCCCGACAGAGCCCGACAGAGCCCGACACGGCCCAGTAGAGCCCGACAGAGCCCGACAGAGCCCGACAGAGCCCGACAGGGCCCGACAGGGCCCAGTAGAGCCCGACAGAGCCCGACAGAGCCCGACAGGGCCCGACAGGGCCCGACAGAGCCCGACAGGGCCCGACAGAGCCCGACAGAGCCCGACAGAGCCCGACAGAGCCCGACAGGGCCCAGTAGAGCCCGACAGAGCCCGACAGAGCCCGACAGAGCCCGACAGGGCCCGACAGAGCCCGACAGAGCCCGACAGGGCCCGACAGGGCCCGACAGGGCCCAGTAGAGCCCGACAGAGCCCGACAGAGCCCGACAGAGCCCAACAGAGCCCGAGAGGGCCCGACAGAGCCCGAGAGGGCCCGACAGGGCCCAGTAGAGCCCGACAGAGCCCGACAGAGACCGACAGAGCCCGACAGAGCCCGAGAGGGCCCGACAGAGCCCAGTAGAGCCCGACAGAGCCCGACAGAGCCTGACAGAGCCCGACAGAGCCCGACAGGGCCCGACAGGGCCCGACAGGGCCCGACAGAGATCGACAGAGTCCGACAGGGCCCAGTAGAGCCCGACAGAGCCCGACAGAGCCCAGTAGAGCCCAGTAGAGCCCGACAGAGCCCGACAGAGCCCGACAGAGCCCGACAGAACCCGACAGAGCCCGACAGAGACCAGTTGAGCCCGACAGAGCCCGACAGAGCCCGACAGAGCCCGACAGGGCCCGACAGGGCCCAGTAGAGCCCGACAGAGCCCGACAGAGCCCGACAGAGCCCGACAGGGCCCAGTAGAGCCCGACAGAGCCCGACAGAGCCCGACAGAGCCTGACAGGGCCCGACAGAGCCCGACAGAGCCCGACAGAGCCCGACAGAGACCAGTTGAGCCCGACAGAGCCCGACAGAGCCCGACAGAGCCCGACAGAGCCCGACAGAGCCTGACAGGGCCCAGTAGAGCCCAGTAGAGCCCGACAGAGCCCAGTAGAGCCCGACAGAGCCCGACAGAGCCCGACAGGGCCCGACAGGGCCCGACAGAGCCCGACAGGGCCCGACAGAGCCCGACAGAGCCCGACAGAGCCCGACAGGCCCCGACAGAGCCCGACAGAGCCCGACAGGGCCCGACAGAGCCCGACAGAGCCCGACAGGGCCCGACAGAGCCCGACAGGGCCCGAAAGGGCCCGACAGAGCCCAGTAGAGCCCGACAGAGCCCGACAGAGCCCGACAGAGCCCGACAGGGCCCGACAGGGCCCGACAGAGCCCGACAGGGCCCGACAGAGCCCGACAGAGCCCGACAGAGCCCGACAGAACCCGACAGAGGCCGACAGAGCCCAGTAGAGCCCGACAGAGCCCGACAGAGCCCGACAGAGCCCGACAGGGCCCGACAGGGCCCGACAGGGCCCAGTAGAGCCCGACAGAGCCCGACAGAGCCCGACAGAGCCCGACAGAACCCGACAGAGCCCGACAGAGCCCGACAGGGCCCGACAGGGCCCGACAGAGCCCGACAGGGCCCAGTAGAGCCCGACAGAGCCCGACAGAGCCCAGTAGAGCCCGACAGAGCCCGACAGGGCCCGACAGAACCCGACAGAGCCCGACAGAGACCAGTTGAGCCCGACAGAGCCCGACAGAGCCCGACAGAGCCCGACAGGGCCCGACAGGGCCCAGTAGAGCCCGACAGAGCCCGACAGAGCCCGACAGGGCCCAGTAGAGCCCGACAGAGCCCGACAGAGCCCGACAGGGCCCAGTAGAGCCCGACAGAGCCCGACAGAGCCCGACAGAGCCCGACAGAGCCCGACAGGCCCCGACAGAGCCCGACAGAGCCCGACAGGGCCCGACAGAGCCCGACAGAGCCCGACAGGGCCCGACAGAGCCCGACAGAGCCCGACAGGGCCCGACAGGGCCCAGTAGAGCCCGACAGAGCCCGACAGAGCCCGACAGGGCCCGACAGGGCCCGACAGGGCCCGACAGAGCCCGACAGGCCCCGACAGGGCCCGACAGAGCCCAGTAGAGCCCGACAGAGCCCGACAGAGCCCGACAGAGCCCGACAGGGCCCGACAGAGCCCGACAGAGCCCGACAGGGCCCGACAGGGCCCGACAGGGCCCGAAAGGGCCCGACAGAGCCCAGTAGAGCCCGACAGAGCCCGACAGAGCCCGACAGAGCCCGACAGGGCCCGACAGGGCCCAGTAGAGCCCGACAGAGCCCGACAGAGCCCGACAGGGCCCGACAGGGCCCGACAGGGCCCGACAGGGCCCAGTAGAGCCCGACAGAGCCCGACAGAGCCCGACAGAACCCGTCAGAGCCCGACAGAGCCCGACAGAGCCCGACAGAGCCCGACAGGGCCCAGTAGAGCCCGACAGAGCCCGACAGAGCCCGACAGAGACCGACAGGGCCCGACAGAGCCCGACAGAGCCCGACAGGGCCCGACAGGGCCCGACAGGGCCCAGTAGAGCCCGACAGAGCCCGACAGGGCCCGACAGAGCCCGACAGAGCCCGACAGAGCCCGACATGGCCCGACACAGCCCGACAGAGCCCGACAGAGCCCGACAGGGCCCGACAGGGCCCAGTAGAGCCCGACAGAGCCCGACAGAGCCCGACAGAACCCGACAGGGCCCAGTAGAGCCCGACAGAGCCCGACAGATCCCGACAGGGCCCAGTAGAGCCCGACAGAGCCCGACAGAGCCCGACAGAGCCCGACAGAGCCCGACAGAGCCTGACAGGGCCCAGTAGAGCCCGACAGAGCCCGACAGAGCCCAAGAGAGCCCGACAGGGCCCGACAGAGCCCGACAGAGCCCGACAGAGCCCGACAGGGCCCAACAGAGCCCGACAGAGCCCGACAGAGCCCGACAGGGCCCGACAGAGCCCGACAGAGCCCGACAGGGCCCAGTAGAGCCCGACAGAGCCCGACAGAGCCCGACAGAGCCGGACAGAGCCCGACAGAGCCCAGTAGAGCCCGACAGAGCCCGACAGAGCCCGACAGGGCCCGACAGGGCCCGACAGGGCCCGACAGAGCCCAGTAGAGCCCGACAGAGCCCGACAGAGCCCGACAGGGCCCGACAGGGCCCGACAGAGCCCGACAGAGCCCGACAGAGCCCGACAGGGCCCGACAGGGCCCAGTAGAGCCCAACAGAGCCCGACAGAGCCCGACAGGGCCCGACAGGGCCCGACAGAGCCCGACAGAGCCCGACAGGGCCCGACAGAGCCCAGTAGAGCCCGACAGAGCCCGACAGAGCCCGACAGAACCCGACAGAGGCCGACAGAGCCCAGTAGAGCCCGACAGAGCCCGACAGAGCCCGACAGAGCCCGACAGGGCCCGACAGGGCCCGACAGGGCCCAGTAGAGCCCGACAGAGCCCGACAGAGCCCGACAGAGCCCGACAGGGCCCGACAGGGCCCGACAGAGCCCGACAGAGCCCAGTAGAGCCCAGTAGAGCCCGACAGAGCCCGACAGAGCCCGACAGGGCCCGACAGAGCCCGACAGAGCCTGACAGAGCCCGATAGAGCCCGACAGGGCCCGACAGAGCCCGACAGGGCCCGACAGGGCCCGACAGAGCCCGACAGAGCCCAGTAGAGCCCAGTAGAGCCCGACAGAGCCCGACAGAGACCAGTAGAGCCCAGTAGAGCCCAGTAGAGCCCGACAGACCCCGACAGAGCCCGACAGAGCCCGACAGGGCCCGACAGGGCCCGACAGGGCCCGACAGAGCCCAGAAGAGCCCAGTAGAGCCCGACAGAGCCCGACAGAGCCCGACAGAGCCCGACAGAGCCCAGTAGAGCCCAGTAGAGCCCGACAGAGCCCGACAGAGCCCGACAGAGCCCGACAGGGCCCGACAGGCCCGACATGGCCCAGTTTAGCCCAGTAGAGCCCGACAGAGCCCGACAGAGCCCAACAGAGC